>NC_052071.1:10049658-10246511 GCF_015852505.1 Tachyglossus aculeatus
CCATTTTTCAGATTGAGTCTGAATGCTTTCTTAAGGCCGCAAGAGATTATCATGAAGGTTAATGGCTTTCATTTCCTGTTCTAAGACTGTAGAAGAAAACACTCCCCAGAAGTGAGGCTTATCCCTCGTACTGGAAAAATCAAAATTTCAGTTTAGAAGCAGCATGAGAAGCAGCAAGGCTTAGTAGAAAGAGCATAGTCTTGGGAGTCAGATGACCTGGGTTCTAACCCAGCTCCTCCACTTGTCTGCTGTGTGACCTTGGGCAAGTCACTTAAATTCTCTGTGCCTCAACTCATCTGTAAAATGGGAATTAAGACTGTGAGCCACAGGTGGGACAGGGACTGTGCCCAACCAAGTATCTTAAATATACCCCAATGCTTAGTACAGTGCCTTGTATATAATAATAATAATCATAATAATCATAATTGTGGTATTTGTTAAGCACCCACTATGTGCCAGGCACTACTAAGTGCTTAACAAATACCACTGTCATTACTTTTGTTATTACTGAGAAAGGAACCTATTCTATTGCTGCACCATTTAGTAATTCCTGCTCATCCTCTGAAGTGAGATTAAGAGATTTCTCAAAGTCTTTTAAATGCTGTTTATTTTGAAAAGTGCAATCTGAATCCTTGCCATGAAACATGACAGGAATTGTGCCAATTCCCATCAGGCTCCTGCATTATCTGAATGTCAAGGGGTGCTGATGGTAAGAACGGATCTGGGAAGAAGATTTGAAGTTCTCATGAAGTTCTCATTGAAACACTTGCAATCGGGGTGATTTTTTACTTATTTGAGTGTCTCTGCAAGGAAGAAGCTCTGTTGCACATCATCATGACTCAGATGGTTGCTATAAACATCTCAAAGGCCGGAATACCCACCATCTATTCAGCAGTGTTTTTCCAGTGCCTGTGTTTGAAAGAGAAAAAACCCTTGGGTTTAAACTTAGAAAGCATCCTGATTTTTGTTGTTACCCTGACTAATCCAAGTCCAAAGTACATGGTAAAATCAATGAAGTCTTTTTCATGAAGCTTGGAGTGAGCATTTGGAAGTACAACTCCGGATAAAAAAGCAATCTTACAAGTTTTCTTCACTAAAATCTTTTTTCCTCCAGGAAGCCTTCCTTGACTAAACTCTCATGTAACCACCCTATTTTCCCTCCTTACTACTTCTCCCTCGCATTTAGTCCCACCCTCTATCCTCTTAGGTAACCTCCCCATCCCACAACACTTGGATACACAAACTTCTACTCCGTTGATTCCCTTATCTGTAATTTACTGTCAATCAATCAATCAATCAATCAATCGTATTTATTGAGCGCTTACTGTGTGCAGAGCACTGTACTAAGTGCTTGGGTAGTACAAGTTGGCAACATATAGAGACAGTCCCTACCCAACAGTGGGCTCACAGTCTAAAAGGGGGAGACAGATAACAAAACCAAACATACTAACAAAATAAAATAAAGTGACTTGTCCAAGGTCACAAAGCAGACAAGTGGCAGAGCCAGGATTAGAACCCATGACCTTCTGACTCCCAGGCCCATGCTCTAACCACTGGCAACACTCCTCCTGATGGCAGCGTGCCAGTAGGCACTTCACTTCTAGCAGAGTCAGGTCTCAATCCAGATCTCCTGCTTTCCAGCGCAGTGCTCTTTCCACTGGTCCATCAGCAGGACCGAAATTACATATACATCTAAGCAGAAAGAAAGGAAACCCATCCTTGGAGTAAAATAGCAGACTGAATTATCCAGCAGCAGGAAACACTGCGGCCCACAACAGTAGTCTTGGTTCGCTCTGACTTTATTTTTGCTGGAAGACTAAATGGTCAATTTCCAATATTTACAATGGAAACTATCATTCATTCAATCGTATTTATCAATCAATCAATCGTATTTATTGAGCGCTTACTGTGTGCAGAGCACTATACTAAGCGCTTGGGAAGTACAAGTTGGCAACATATAGAGACGGTCCCTACCCAACAGTGGGCTCACAGTCTAGAAACTATCCTGACTTACATCAGATATGTTCTCCACTCTGCCAGTGTAGTTCCAGCAAAAGGGACCGGGGAGAAATCTTTACACCACTAAAACATGATTTCGAGCTATCACAATGTGAGTTTGTCTCCGCTTTTCTACCTAGAACCTCCAAACTCCTAGTCTTTGTATTACAATACAGTCAGTTCTCCTGTAAAGTGTGTTCTCACTTCTATCACCAGTGAACGTGGTATGACAATGGGAGAAACGATTGGACACCTGAGCCCAATGACCTGCAAGGAATAGCACAGCACGATGTCTTCTTCACCCAAGATCCATCAGGGACAAAATAAGTCAATCAATCGTATGAATTGAGAGTT
The DNA here is from genome assembly GCF_015852505.1 of Tachyglossus aculeatus. NCBI lineage: Eukaryota > Metazoa > Chordata > Mammalia > Monotremata > Tachyglossidae > Tachyglossus > Tachyglossus aculeatus. The sequence goes on from NC_052071.1 coordinate 10,052,011, forward strand.
TACCGTGTGCAGAGCACTGTGCTTAAGCACTTGAGAGAAGAAACTCTGAGTTGACATGTTTTTTGTCCATGAAATTCCCACATTATAGAAGAATGTGGCTGTGCTTGGAAATTTTCTAGGTGACATTAGCCAACCATCCAAAATACATTCACGTCTAAGCATATGATGCTTGCTCTACGCTCAGGACATCATCCTCCTTCTCACTTTGACTGGAGTGGGCCTTTGAACTTTATGCTGAAATCCAAATATCAGCAAGGATGGCAAGGAAGGGAGAAAATCTACATGGCATTTTGCTTTTATATTCTCTTTTAGGTTGCATTCTTTGTTCTGTCCATCTGTCTCCCTTAAACAACGAGAGTCCACTCTCTCTTTTCTGCTCTGAAAGCGATCCCTAACATGTTTTCATGTTTGCAAACTACAAAGCAAATAGGAACTAGCATGCTGCACTCCAGAAAACCCTTCTGGATTTGAAGATGATTTCTTTGAAGAAAACTGCCAGAGAAAGGCAGGCTGGCCAATGACCATCTGTGCCCGCTTACAACATGCAAGATGGCGGGTGGTGGAAAAATTATTTCCTGCTACTATTCAAATATCTTACTGGCAATGAAACACACATCTTGAAATGAGGCAGACACTGACGATGCTGCTTTCTTTCAAACCCAGTGCTGGGAGGGGTAATATGAGTGGCATTAGAGCTGAAGTAGAGAGACTTTAATTGCCACTTTAGTTAAAGGGATTCTGCAAATGAAAGAACTATCTGTCTAAAGCCGAGCAAGCACTGAGGAACAGTTGCCTCAAGTATGAGGTCCTCATATTTCAAAGCTCTTGGGGAAAAGTTTGCACAATCAACTTAGTGGAAAATAAGAACATGGAAGCAGCCAGGAACATGATTAAATAGCAGAGTTAGCAAGGCCTAGTATCATGGTGGCAGAAGTTGCAGAAAGGAATGTTCTTATTATCCAAGTCCTTGATCCTTGGGGAGGGTTGTTTGTGGCACGAGCAAAGCTAGATATCAGAGATCATCATCAGTGGCATTTATTGAGCACTTACTGTACTAAGCTCTTGGGAGAGTACAATACAAGAGAGTTGGTAAACACATTCCCTGCCCATAGTGAGCATACAGTCTAGCGGGGGAGACAGACATTAATGTAAATAATTTACAATATATTATTTAGTGATGGGCACATAAGTACTTTGGGGTTGAAGGTGGGGTGAATATAAAATGCCCAAAGGTCACAGATCCAAGTTCACAGATAATGCAGAAGGAAGAGGGACTCGGGAAAAAGAGGGCTTAATAAGAGAAGGCCTCCTGGAGGAGATTTGACCTTAATAAGGCCTTGAAGGTGGGGAGAGTGGTGGTCTGCTATATATGGAGGGGGAGAGAGTTCCAGGCCAGGGGGAGGACGTGGGAAAGGGATTGGCGGTGAGATTTGGGAACAGTGAGTAACCTGGCGCTAGGGGATTGAAGTGTGTGGGCTGGGCTATAGTAGGAGATATGTGAGGTAAGGCAGGATGGGGCAAGCTGATTGAGTGTTTTAAACCTGATGGTAAGGAATTTCTGTTTGATGTGCAGGTGGATGGGCCACCACTGGAGGATCTTGAGTAGGGAGACACGGATGGAACCCTTTTTAAGAAAAATAATCTATGCAGTGGAGTGAAGTTTGGACTGGAGTGGAGAGAGACAGGAGGCAGATGCAGTGGTCAAGGCAGGATAGGATTAGGGTTTGGATCAGCATAATAGCAGTTTAGATGGAGAGGAAAGGGCAGATTTAGCACTGTCATGAAGGTAGAGCTGAAAGAATTTGGTGATAGATTGAATATGTGGGTTGCATAAGAGAGATGAGTCAAGGACAACGAGATCCTTTCAATGAAATGATAAATGGTGAACCAAGCATTGGAGGAAATAGACAACAACACAAGAAGTTTTTCCATGAACCTAGTGAGGCACAGAGAGGGCCACTCAGCCAGGTTTTTCTTTAGAAGTCAAGGTGAATGCTACCATAATGGAAGAGTCACAAATCTATCCTGGATTTTCTTCTGAGCAATTTAGCAGGGAAATAAACTGCATTGTGGTTTAGACCAAAAGGGCAAACGAGATCAAAAAATTGTAACCAGCCAAGAGTAAAATACAGACTTGCCATTAAAGAAAACTCACAGTGAGTGGGTGAAAGGTTTTTTAGCTGCTTGCCATATTAAAACAATAATCCAGAAAAATTCCCACAAGAGATCATAGGATCAAGAACTTCTTCTATAGGAGTGATGTTCTATACCAGCACCACTGTGGTCAATAAGAACTGAAATAAAGCTGGAGTTGAAGAAGAAACTCTTATTAAAATTTGTAACTTTAAAGACATTTCTATTATACCGAATGATGTAGGATTACTGATGAGAGATACCATCTGAATGGGGAGGTATTAACTGGATTCATCAATGATTTACTGAGATACTAATTGACTTCATTAAAACGCAGTCTTTTCATCTCATTCTTCCAGCAAAAGGTCATGCCTAATGGATTTTTTTTTTTACAAGAAAACTCTGAAAAGCACAAGGAGGTAGCATTACTAAAGAAAACCTGGCTTTCTGGTATAGCCTCAAATAATTCCTCCTGTGCTTTTGAGAAATAAAATCCCCAAGACCAGAGACCTGCCTCTGATGGACTCCAGACAGTTCAGTTTCCAGAACATGGAGAATTAATCAATCGATGGTATTTATTATATTTTTTATGGTATTTGTTAAGTGCTTGCTATGTGTCAAGCACTGTTCTAAGCACTGGGGCAGATACAAGATAATTAGATTAGATACCTTCCTAGTCCCAAACTGGGCTCACAGTATTAATCCCCATTTTACAGATGAGGCAACGAGCACAAAGAAGTTAAGTGAATTGCCCAAGGTCACAGAGCAGATAGGTGATGGAGCTGGGATTAGAACCGGGTCCTTTAGACTCCCAGGCTCATGCTCTATCCACTCACTAGACCACACTGCTTCTCACATTTGAACACTTCTCACTGCTTGAACACTTACTATGTGCAGAGCACTGAACTAAGCGCTTGGGAAAGCTCAATATAATAGAGGTGGTAGAGACGATCCCTGGCCATAAGGAGTTTACAAGACTAAAGGGGGAGACAGACATTAAAATAAATCTTAGATGAGTATGTACAGAAGTGCTATGGAGTGGGGTGAAAATCGAAGTGCTTAAGGCGTAGAGATTCAAGTGAATAGGAGCTTACTAAAATGTCAAGAACAGTGATCACAGAGTTACTGAGTTGGATGAGACCACAGAAGAGTCCTAGTAAGTCACTCAAATCACCAAAATCAACCCTCATGGATGAATATCGATTTCACTTTAAAGGAAAGGGCATAAATGGCTTTTTAGCTGAGATCTTGCGGAATTGAGAAAAGCACTTAGAGAACTGATTTAAAGACCATCACAGAAGTGACTGAAATATCAGATTTCCCCAGTAAGCTCAGCTAGGCAATGGTAAAGTTCAAAATGACAGTTAAGAAGAGATCACGTTTTGATTAAAGTCCCTAAAATGGCTCCAGAAAAGTCCACCACCCCTAAATTCCGCTCTCAGGGACCCTCAATCAATCCACGGTATTTATTGAGCAGTTACTATGTGCAGAGCACTGTACCAAGTAATTGGAAGACTACAATAAAACAGTTGGTGAACACATTCCCTGCCCACAATCCTCTAGCAAGAGGAGAGAAAATGGTGCTGTAGCACTATTCACATTCATTTTCAGCTGCTTTTCCTTTTTCTTCCTGACAGTGAAAGAGTCCTTTGAAAAAAACAATCACGAGTAGAGGAAGGTGTTGAACAAACATTAACCGCTTCAGTGGAGACTAGGCAGCAAGTCTGGCCTGGAGTGGTCCTAATGTTCATTAATCGATTCATTCAGGGAGGGGTATTTACTGAGTGCTTACTATGTGCAGAAAACTGTGTTTGGGAGAGTACAGTAGAGTTGTTAGACATTATTCTGGCCACGACAAGTTTATCGTCTACAGGTGGAGGAGAGATCCTGTCAGGGGAAGGAAAGGAGCTGGGTGATAGCTTTAGGTATCTAGGACAATGTAGAGAAGATGAAAAAGCAGCATGGCACGATGGATAGAGCATGTGTCTGGGAGTCAGAAGGTCATAGGTTCTAATCCTGGCTCTGCCATTTGTCTGCTGTGTGACCTTGGGCGAGTCACTTCACTTCTCTGTACCTCAGTTGCCTCATCTATAAAATGGGGTTTGAGATGGTGAGCTCCACAAGGGACAGGGACTGTGTCCAACTTGATTTGTTTGTATCCACTCCAGTGCTTAGTACAGTGCCTAGCACAAAGTAAGTGCTTAACAAATATCATTATTATTATAAGGTACCTTCAAATTTTCACACTATACAAATTCCCTAAAGTTTTCAGATCGAAGTGATCTAAAGGAAGAGGTGAAGTAACCTGCCTCAGAGGAAGCCCAGAAAATTGGTGCTGGAAGCAGAAACCCAGACTAGAACTCATGTTTGGTTTCTAGTTGAGGTGAATAAGGCTGAGAACACCTAAGGAGATTTCCTTAAGAGTTCCGAGGCTTCAAACTTTCAGGGGAATTTTCAAATATAAATCTCCAATCCCTGCTCCTCATCAAGTTTAGCAATCTACTTTCTATTCCCAGGGCTTTGGAGCTACAGGCCAGTACCAGCAGGGAAGGAGAAGAGGTCTTTTATTTTACACTCACTTTTTATCTTACCACTAGTTATGCAATGGGATATAAAGTGTATTTTTCATGTTTTGGTATTTTATTTTGGCTAATATTAAAGCATAATTGTTGTTGGATCGACTCGCCTTTTTTGAATTGGATCACTCAGTTTTGAGAATTTTCAGAATAAAAGAACATAGGCCATTTCTTGGGCCTGATATACTGGAAGTTTACTATCTGTTCATATTCTGTACAGATCTGTTTCAGTTTCTCTTAAAAAATAATTTATTACAGCCAAAAAATAACCCATAGGATACTTTTCAATTAGGACCACAATCTAACTCTTATGGGGAAAATGTGGGGTGGTAAATTCTAACAATGCATTTCAGTCAAAATGAATTTCCCATCCCCTCATCAAATTCAATTACATGAGCAACAACAGTGTAGAAGAACAATTTTATATCCAGCCATCCTCTTAGGAAAATGACTGTGCTCCTAGTACTTCATCTCTGATAGCAAAGAGAGATAGGAGAATAGGAATTAAACTGTTTTGACTGGGAAAAATAAATGCCCCAGAGAAGAAGTGATCACAGTTAGGACTACAACTAACACACACCCTGCCCAAGGTCTCTACCAGACTATAGGCATTTTCCCAGCATGCCCCAACTTTAATTAAAAGTAGCCAATCGAAATGCAGATGATACCTCTACAGCTTCCCAGCCCCACTTTCTGCATTTGGGGTCATGAGTCAATCTCCACATGTACATGTAGGTCTCCAGAACTTCAGGCCTCAGGATGTAATACTTCTCGTTTTGTCTGGTTGCAATAGCTTCCACACCTCCATCAAATCTGAATGCTTCAGGTCCCAGTTTCACATCTGTGGGAAATGGATTGAGGAATGGGGTTTAGCATGTTAAGAGTGCACACTTACTCTTCAAATAACCCTACTTTCACCTCTGAGTTGCCAATCACCAAAATGAAACCCCTAAGCTGCTCAGGTGATGGGCTGGGAGGACCACTTCTCGCTGATTCAACTGAAATTTGGGCTAGCCCCCTCTAGACTGTAAGCTCGATATGGGCAGGGGATGTGTCTACCAACTCAGTTATACTGTACTTTCCCAAGCACTTAGTACAGTGCTCTGCACACAGTAATCACTCCAAAACTTCAAATTTCAACTTTTGAGAGTGGTGCTCCATGCTTTCTTTTCCCATCATGGTACTGGGGCACAGGGATTGAAGCATTAACCAGGAAATACAGAGACCAAGTATAAATTCCAATCTATTCTAACTGAGGCAGGACAAACTATCAGGACAGCAGTGTCCTCAGTTATCAAGGTGGCATTTGTTATGTGCCTACTATGTGCCAAGTACTATACTCAGCTCTGGGATACATATATGACAAGGACAAGAACAAAACTGTATTTCTCTAGAATGTTGCAAAGCCTCTTTAAAACGGGAGGTAAATGGCAATTGCTCATCTATCACTCTCTTTATCCTTGAAACCCTGTAGTAAATTTAAGCATTTTTTACGGCAGTATTATTGCTGATCAATTTCAGGAATTCAGTTACATCAGTAGTTTCATTTTCTTCACAGAACTAAATACAACCATTTCAAACAAGCATTAAGGAATTCTTAATAGGGCACTTGTGCGGTCATAAGACTCATGACATGTGCGAGCAATTTCGGCCCCAAGTTCAATGTGATGTCCAGTTTTGTCATTAGGCGCGCTATCTGCGCTGAGGGCAAACATGCCTCCTGAAAAGCAAGTCAGATGACCCATTTTGTGTTCCAGGAGGCCACCTTTCCACTCAGCAATGTAAGTCAGACCGCTACTGGATTTCCGGATGAGGTAGGTCTCGATAGCCTGTAAGTCAGAATTATTTTCAATATTTTAAAGCTCCAAAATAACCTCTTAACACAGATTTTTTTAAAATTACATAAATGTTGCTCATTGTGATTCCACTAATGCTACTTTCTAATGATTAAACATTTTAATTTGGCTATACTTGCAAGGCTGTTTTGTTTTACTCTTCTCTAGCAGTGGGGAAAGAAACAAACTGGTAAATTATCACCGTGCAGCATGTTTGAGCTACACGTTTCTCACAAAGACTATCTAAATTAACAGGAAAGGGATATTATTCTTATTAATTTGGCCCAAAAGTCCATGGGAAATGGACAATATTCAATTATGAAAATCAAAAATTTGGCTCCAGGACTACCACAGCTGTAAAGATCATTAAAACAATCTCTGCTGAGTCTGCTCTAATATCCTTTGGGAGGATAACATGCTGAAATTCCTAATTCTCTTTTTGTCCACGGAAGCATGGAAGCATTTCAATGAAGAGAAAAGTTTATGCTTGTTGACAAGACAGTTGGACATGAGGTTACAATGGAAGGGATTTGGGGTCAAAATGGCTGGCGTATAAAATATCCCGGAAGCATCAGCAGTGGAAACAGATGCTTCCTGTAAGCTGTTGAAGAAGCTGCTAATTCTGGCTCCACCGCTTGCCTGTTGTGTGACCTTGGGCAAGTCACTCAACTTATCTTTTAGACTGTGAGCCCACTGTTGGGTAGGGACTGTCTCTATATGTTGCCCTTGTACTTCCCAAGCGCTTAGTACAGTGCTCTGCACACAGTAAGTGCTCAATAAATACGATTGATGATGATGATTGATGATCTGTGTCTCAGTTACTTCAGCTGTAAAATGGGGATCAAGACTCTGGGACATGGATTATGTCCAACCTGATTAGCTTGTTATCTACACCAGGACTTAGCACAGTGAATGCCATATAGCAAGCACTTAACAAATATCATTAAAAAACAGAAACAAAACTGAAATGAGGCTACAAGGTGCAGGAAGAGAGATATGCAGACCTAAAGATACACAAACACTGCCTTCTCTGCCAACTCTTCTTCTTCTTCAAAAAATAACCAATATCTGAAATCAGTAGTGCAGCTGATGGAATGAACCTCACATTTATGATAATGAACTCCAGTTGGACTAATTTTCTCGAGAACCTAGTTGTTGCATAAATATTCCACGCTTGTTTGATAGAAAAGTATCACATAGTAGCTACTTACATTCCTCCCAGCACAAACTGCAATAAAGCCCTTCAAGCAGATAGAATAATTTTGCAGGTGATGAGTAAAAGCTTTCTACAGAGCAAGAGTAATGGCTCTTGAGAATGTATTAGAAACATTATACTGTTTGGTGTTCTGAATAAATAAAATCCATGTTATTTCTGGAATCATTCTTATCGGATTACTGGGTCCCAAAGTAAACTATTCTTCGTACCGGATCAAAGCCTTGAAGAAGTCCACAGTCTTGTGGTGATAAAGTTTATAAAAAGGAGGGAAAAGGATTAAATTAGTAACTCGGTCCAAATTGGGAACTGATGAGGGTACTGGGATTGATTTCAAGATGATCATTATATGATCGTGTTTTAAAAACTCATTCAATAACTAAGGATGTGCAAAGAATGAATACAGTCCTCTAGATAGTAAGCTCACTGTGGGCAGGGAACTCATCTATCAAGTCTATTGTACTGTACTCTCCCAAGTGCTTAGAAGAGTGCTCTGCACACAGTAAGCACTCAAAAATATGACCGATTGAATAAACAAAGATCATCACTCATCCAGATGACATTCACATTTTAAATGATGAACAGTTCATCAAGTTGTTTGTTCATGGGCTGGATGTGCAGAGCAATGGCACTCTAAGTGTGTCATTGCCTTGGGTTGAAGAGACGCTAAAAGTACAAAGCAAGTATACCACTGTGGGTCAATGCCCGTATCAGCTTTCCTTTTGTAGATCAGTTATCAGTGCACCGATTCCAGTTCACCCACAATATTAAAATGCAAATTTGGAAACATTTCTGAGCACTCATTCTATTATCACCCCGGGCTACTGCCTGGAATCATAAGCTTATACCCGTCGTGCTCCCTAAATATCTCATAGGGAAGGAGTTCAAATTGTAGACAAAAAGCAAAGACTACTAAAACAAGGTTAGAGCATTTTTTCACCACGTCTTCTCCAGCTGAGGTACCGCTTCACCGGGGGAGTTTAAACATAAAGGTCTTTAAAGGCTGAAACCCCAGGGTGTCCCTTCTGTTGTCCTGCTCACGTATCTCCTGTCTTGCACCCCTGGCTCACACCCTTCCATCTGTCTGGACTCTTTTTCCCTTCATTTCCACCAGATCACTGCTCCTCTTGTCTTCAAAGACCTTCTAAAATCACATCTCCAAGAACTCAACTCTGATTAAGTTCTCCTCTCTTCAGGTTTGATCTGCCCAATTATGACTCACCCCAGTACTTTGTGCCATCCATGCACTTATGTACTCAAAACCACCAGTAGCACTTTGTACATACCCTTTCTACTCACCTAAATATTCACTTTTCTTCTTCCTATCTGTATTTTAGCGTCAGTCTCCTCCTCTAGATAATGAGCTCCTTAAGGCAGTTATTGTCCCTATTAATGTTGTACTCTCCCAACCACTTAACACAATGTTCAGCCCACATTAGGAACTTAATAAATTGCCTGCTTGTCCAACTGGTATTGCAAAAGAGGCACTGACCTAATAAAAGGTTGCCAATCTGCTGGGCTCTGGGTGGTCTTTGTACATCCATTCAAGGAGTCAGTGGCAATTTAAAAGAGCATTACCTAAACCAGATGTCTGTATATATAACAGTCTCTTTAATGCCCGAGTTTCCAAGAAGGCAGCAAAAGGGGTCACTAGGGCTCTCGCCTGGAGGAACTGGTCAGAAACAAATATGTTTGAGGACATTTCTCACTTGGTGGAACTGGTCAGAAACAAAGATGTTTAAGGACACTTTATTCTATTTTGTTTCATTCCTCCATTAGGGGATAGTTTATTTCATCCAAGCATTCAAGTATGGTTTCCAAGCTAAGGAAAAATGGAAATTTTACAGTTTTTTATAGTCACCCTTATTTGTCAGAAAGTTAAACTGTCCTTTAGGGCTTAGCTAGCTACAGGAAAACAATCTGAATTTTAGGATCATGATGATCAGAATGGTTGCTACAGACTACTTTGATTTCCATATCAATCAATCAATCAATTTATTGAGCACTTATTGTGTTAAGCACCATGGATGATTTTCCAAATGTCATATGGATCAATGATATTCTAGAACATAATCTTTCTTGTAGGATATATTTTATGAAAAATGTATTCAGGAGAAATCTATGATGACAAAGGTCTAATTATGCTGCATGACTTTTTAGATCCCATTAAAAATAACCCAAAGGGCTTGCTAGGATGAATGTTCTCTTTCTTTCCTTTTTTATGGTATTTGCTAAGCACTTATTATGTCCCAGGCATTCCACTAAGTGCTGGGATAGATAAAAACTAATCAGGTTGGACACAGTCCATGTCCCACATGGGGCCCACAGTCTTAATCTCCATTTTACAGATGAGGAGATGAGGTAACTGAGGCACAGAGAAGTGAAGTGACTTGCCCAAAGTCACACAGCAGATAAGTGGAGGAGCTGGGATTAGAACCCACATCCTCTGACTCCCAAACCCGTGCTCTTGATACTAGGCCACACAGCTTCATGGCCAGGGGACAGGGACCCGTGATTACCTTGTATCTACCCAGCGCTTAGTACAGTGCCTGGCACATAGTAAGTACTTAGAGAATACCATAAAAAGAGAAAGTGCTCAGGTCAGAGTGGAAGTTGCTATTGGGCTAAGCCCCATATTTCTGGCCCTAGGGGAGCTCCAATTATATTAAAATGAAGGCATTCCATTAAAATCCCATTAAAACACTGCCACAGAATTTTAGTGGTATTGACAAAAAATATTTATATCGAATGAAACTCTCACACCTATCAACATTAAATATTCACCTTGCTAAAAAAAATATAGCACAAAGAATTGCAATAGCTCATAACACGCCACCTACTCCGTTTGAGTTTTATGCACAACTGAGTTTGACCATTTTCGTCTAGAAATAAAGGGATGGAAAAAGCCCCATAATCCCATGGCCAACTCACCTTCTCTCTTCTGTTTAGTCAACTATTAATTGGATGTTCAGAAATGTGCTGGCAGAGGTCTCGCTGTGGCTAAGTAGGAAGGAGGAAACATATGATGATCTATCACTTAAAAAAGATCATTGTTCTCTGTAAGTGCCATCAGATTGAAAGCAACTGTGTCGCAATGCAACTGTTGCTCCTCAAAACAGAAGTTTGATTTATTAAAGTTTCACTTCCTGTAAGAGACACAAACACATCCAAAAGACACTGCTCTTTTCACTGTTGAGAAAAATCTGAGTAATTTGTTCTTAATGGTTTTTCCTGTCAATGCTTTCTCTAAAGGTGACAAATTCAAAGCCGTGGGGTACAAATCTAACAATTTGGAATGAAACTCTCCCTGAAAGCATAGCTCAAAGCTGTCAGATGCCATTCAAGGAATATCAGAGTGAGGTGATTAACTCAAAAATAGGAAAAAAATACCAATAAAACTAAAACCACTTACTACTCAGAAACTACCATTTCATGCTTCTGGGATAATTGCCAGAAAATGGGAGACCTCGCTGAACGTTGTCTCTAGGAACCAGCATGGCCTAGTGGATACAGCGTGGGGCTGGGAGCCAGAAGGACCTGGATTCTAATCCAGGCTCTTGGGTGACCTTGGGAAGGCCACTTAATTTCTCTGGGCTTCAGTTACCTCATCAGTAAAATGGGGATTAAGACTGTAAACCCCATGTGGGGCTGTGAGCCCGTTGTTGGATAGGGACCATCTCTATATGTTACCGACCTGTACTTCCCAAGCGCTTAGTACAGTGCTCTGCAGACAGTAAGTGCTCAATAAATACGATTGAATGAATGAATGAATGTAGGACAGGGACTGTGCCCAACCTGATTAACTTGTATCTACCCCAGCATTTAGTACAGTGCCTAACACATAATAAGAGTTAGAAAACACCATTATTTTTTTTAAAAGGGCGGGTAGGGGTCGAAGGTGGGATGGGGACTCAAACTTCTTGGGACTTGCATGCTTCGAGGAACAGGCCAGGTGAGGATTAAGCCACAGACAGAGGTATGACTGGTGGTCACAGGGGAAAAGAAATCGCTTCTTTCCCTTCTTGATCCAGATAGGAAATGATTGGAGGTGGTGAAAGAGCAGATCAATCCTTGCCCCTCACCTAACAAATTAATTTCTTATTGATAAAATCTTAATTATCAATTAATCATATTTATTAAACTCTTCCTGTGTGCACAGTACTGTACTAAGTGCCTGGGAGAGTACAATACAATAGAGTTGGCAGATTGAGGATCTTTGTCCATTTTTCTTTTTAATAGCTGAGGTAACTGAGGCAGGGAGAAGTTAAATGATTTGCCCAAGGTCATGCAGCAGACAAGTGGCGGAGCCATGATTAGAACCCAAGTCCTTCTGACTCCCAGGCCCGAGCTCTATCCACTAGGCTACAATGCTCATTGCTCACTGACTTCTATGGGACACACATCCATTCCACAGGAGAGGATTTCAACAGGAGAAACTTGGCTCAGGAGCAGGAAAGCTAATCAACAAAGTGCAATGAATCGGATGTTTGATTCAGTCATGGAAATAAGGTCAAAGAAAGACCTTGTGGAAATCTGACTGGGTTTTTCTTAAACCTGAGTAGACTGTAAGCTCCTTAAGGGCAGGAATCGCGCCTACCACCTTTGTGGAATTGTATTTTCCCAAGCCCTTAATAAAGTGCTCTGTACACAGTAAGTGCTCAATTAATACCATTGACGGATTCATTAACAATGTGACCTGGCAATCTCACAAGTACTACCACGGAGGTGATCTTTATCCAGTTTCCATAGGCATGATCTTAGGAGCTTCCATTCCAAGATCCACTGGGTATAAAAAGAGTGGTCCTCAACTCTCTAGCCATCTATCACCCCATTTCCACGAGCTCCTAATGTGGGTGGGGAGGAAGCAGAAGCAGGGAGGCCGAGGTGTTTGTGCCAACAGGCTCTACTCAGCCCTTCAGACTGTCTTGGAACAAAGAGGTTGGGGAGCACCAATCTAGTCCAATCTTTTACTGTGAAGCCGGAACGAAATGACCTTAACAAGTCTCTTCAGAGAGCTATCAAACCTACTAAATTTCTGCCTGCCTTTACAAAAGGAGGGTTGGTGAACTGCACAAATAATGCCTGCCTCTCCCACAAGACTGCAAACCCCTTAAGGGAAAGTATCATATCTATTATTTCTATTGTACTCTGCTTAGTATAGTGCTCTGCATACACAAGATGGTCAGTAAGGCTACTGATTGATATTATTCTCTAGAAAAGCTCCAGAAAAATGAGTTACTTTTTAACATTCTTGGCATGTAACAACCAATTATTTCTTATATGCTGGTAAAAATATGGTTTGTATATTAAGGATTTAAGAAAAAATCGGGAATAATAGAAATGGAATATACTATACCAAGTCTTTCAACTCTAGGTTGTATGTCACTTTTTCATACCTTTTAAAAATCCCCTGGATAGTGCTTTTTGGTTGAAAATCCTTATGTGGGGGCTTTCATTTTTCTTTTTTGCAGAAATTAATAAGAAGGAATAAAATAAATACTTCAATTATTTTTTTCAATTGTGATTAACCCCCAGACTCCAACAGTGAAAATCTTTTCAAGTATAGAAATTGAACTTAAATTTAACAAACAGCAGGGGTAAGAGACTTTTCTTTGATTATTCAGTGTTTCTCTGATACATCAATTGTAACATCCTGAGTGACTGTTTCGGTGGGTAATTCAATCCTGGGAAAACATTAGTGGACCTGGGAAGCAATGTTTCCGATGCTTAAAGTGAGAAGAGACAGCCTATTTCTGGGACCTACATTAATTTTCAAACTACGAGGGTACTGTTGGCCTATTTTCTCAGCCCTTATGAACCCAAACGTCAATGAGCTCCCCTAAAAGAGCAATTCAGTCCTTTCTCACTGATATCATCAGAGACAACAAAATTATCCCAAATACTTGGTATTAGTATTTTTAGTATTTGAAGTTAAGGAACGCCTTTCCACACTAGAAATAGGGAAGAAAAGGTTGATAAAAAGTAGGCAGAAAACTCTTCCTTTATGAAAGGATCTTGCTGCATTTTTTCAAGGTGTTTGTAAGTGCTTACTATATGACAGATATTGTACTAAGCACTGGAGTAGATACAAGATAAATTGAATGTAGTCCTAGTCCCGGCTCCGCCACTAGTCCGCTCTGTGACCATGGGCAAGTCACAACTTCTCTGTGCCTCAGTTACCTCATCTGTAAAATGGGGAATAAGACTGTGAGCCCCACATGGGACAGCCTGATCACCCTGTATCCCCCTAGCGCTTAGAACAGTGCTTCACACATAGTAAGGGCTTAACAAATACCATCATGATTATTATTATTATTATTAGTCCCACTTAAGGCTCGTCACAGTCTTATTCCCATTTTACACATGAGGTAACTGAAGCACAGAAAAGTTAAGTGACTTGCCCAAGGCCGCAGAGCAGGTGCATGGCAGAGCCAGAATTAGAACCCAGGTCCTGTGAGGCATTGGTAAGTTAACTGATTTGCCCAAAGTCAGGCCTCAGGCAAGTTGTAGAGCTGGGATTAATCATAATTCATGAAAACACAAATTTTTCTCTTTGATGATTTATGAGCTTCTGCTCATATCCTTTTTTTGTTTAGTCTGCATTTTGGACTTTCTCTAAATATCAGTAATAGATGGCTCCCGCAGTGTTTCTAAAACAGAAGTCACCACAAATTCTTCATTGAGAAGCATGGCCTAGTGGATAGAGCATGGGCTGGGGAGTCAGAAGACCTGAGTTCTAATTCTAACTTGTCTCCTGTGTGACCTTGCGTAAGTCACTTCACTTCTCTGGGCCTCAGTTACCTCAACTGTAAAATGGGGACTAAGCCCCATGTATGTGGGACAGGGAAGATGTCCAACCTGATTAACTTAGTATCTACCCCAGCACTTAGAACAGTGCTAAGCACACAGAAAGCCTTTAACAAGTACCACAATTATTAATTATTATTACAATTGACTCACAATTCTTAAAATTTGGCTGGCAATTTCACTATAGGCAGAAGAAAGACCTGGGCCTGAGTGTGTGATTCTAGTTCGAGGGGTAGAGGCCGACATGAATATTCAGCACTCTCTATCTGGTTACCAATGGCATAAGCATTCCGTTCTCATAAATTCTTTAAAAACACTGGGTGGTTTGGTCTAAGAATTATGGAAAAAGAAAGAAAGCTATAATTTACATGGCATGTTTCAGTAGTTTTATGTAAGAGTTATGGAAAAAGAAAATAGCTATGTTCTTTTCATTTATCTCTTATGTTTTCAACTCCTCAGAGAAGGCAGCAATTCAAGGAAGGAAAACAAAAAAACAACCATCAACAAATTTTCCAAAGTGTCAATTGCACCTGACCTCACTCACAAGAATCCTGTAGGGCTGTATAGGAATCAAGTCCGTCACGACTAAGGAACCTATGTCCCCAGCAGTTCCGTCTATACTTAGGTGACAGCTGGATTGAACTGAAATCAATCATATTTTTTGAGCACTTCCTGTGTGCACAGCACTGTGCTAAGTGATTGGGAGAGTTCAATATAACAGGGTTGGTAGACATATCCCCTGCCCACAATGAATTTACAGTCTAGGTGGGGAGAGAAGTGATACATACAAGTGAATGGACAAAAATTCCCCCAATAAACCCACCAGCAGGGCTGCCTTGATGTCAAACTACAGCCCGGTAATGCTTTGTTTCACTGTATTTCTCCAAGAAGAATGTCTAGGATACAATGGGGAAACTCAGGTGATAAGATTGGAAGGGCAAGAAAAAAAGAGTCCCTATAGGGGCTGACCCCTCTCAGGGTCGCACCTGGAGAGTTTCCAGTACTCTACCAGTCTCGGGTATGAGAGGGAGAGTCAGGCAGAGGCCTACCCATTCCATTCCTAGCTTTGCCAGTGGCTAGCAAGTGGAAGGCAATCTGCTACAAGTCAAAACTCACCCGTGCTGGGAAGCAGCGGCATGGGAGAAAATCCAGGATGGAGACTCAAGTTTACTGCATGGAAGGTAGCAATGGTAAACCACTTCCGTATTTTTACCAAGAAAACTCTACGGACACACTACCAGGACAATGGCAGATGGAGAGCGGGGTGTTCTGGGAAAGATGTGTCTGTGGTGTCACTATGAGTCGGAAATGACTTGACGGCATAAGACAAAACAAGATTGGGGCTGAGAAGAAGAGAAAAATATGGGATTTGAGGGGGACAGTTTCGGGGTTTGGAGGCTGGGCATGGGGAAAATGATCAGAGATAATGTCCTTTTTCCAACTGAATGCAGCCCAGGGAATATAGTTCCTCATTCCTTGGTCTTCACTGGGGCAGAGAGGCAGATGATGGGGAGGGGAGAGAAAATAGAAGAGAGAGGGTGTCACGCCCTAGCATTTCTCTTTGGGAACCTCTATTTCTAAACAAAAATGCTCTCACCAGGCACATCTCAGCAAGAGCCCACCCAATGCACGTGTCCACTCCTTGGGGGGCGGGGGGGGAAATCAGTCAATATTTATTCATTCAATTGTATTTACTGAGCACTTACTGTGTGCAGAGCACTGTACTTGTACTTGGGAAGTACAAGTTGGCAACATATAGAGACGGTCCCTACCCAACAGCCGGCTCACAATCTAGAAGGGTATTTATTGAGTACTTACTGTGTGCAGAGAACTATACTAAGTGCTTGAGAGAGTACAATATAAAAGACACATTCCCTGCCCACAATGAGCTTACAGTCCAGAGGGGGAGACAGATATTAATATAAACAAATAAATGAGTAAATAAATAAATAATGGATTACTTTTTTCAGCTAGACTCCTAGACTTTGACAAGACCTGAGAGTTTTCAGTCAGGGCTGAAAAGACCCCAAATGGTGACTTCCTGACCTAGCAATGAAACCAGACCCCTCCCAAGAATCATTTCCCTACTAAAATCTCTGTCTCCTTTCCGTTCCTGGAATCAAAATGAAAAATTGGCACCTATGCTGGCGTGTTACGCTGCCTTTATTATCCCTCACCCGGCCCTGGGGGATGGTATGCTTGTTGTGGACACGGAATGTATCTGTTTAATGTTGTACTATCCCAACTGCTCAGTACAGCGCTCTGCACATGGTAAGTGCTCAATAAATACAATCGATTAAATGAATGTGGGATTCACCTATCAGCCAACACAAAGACTCCATTCACAGCCACGCTATCTTTGGCAGTGTAACCTGTTCCCTCTCATGACAGATAAACGTGGGCCTGGAATGATGCTTGTTCAAGAGTCAACATTCATTCTTTCATTCATTCATTCAATTGTATTTATTGAGCGCTTACTGTGTGCAGAGCACTGTACTAAGCGCTTGGGAAGTACAAATTGGCAACATATAGAAATGGTCCCTACCCAACAGCGGGCTCACAGTCACAGTCACATCTCCCAGATCCCGTTTCCCAGCTTTTCTGACAGTTTCCCTTGTGGTCTGTTATTCCTGGATCTATCATCAAGTCTTCCTCCAGCACACTTGCTACTATTCCAGTTCCATTTCTGTCATGCTTTTAGCTGTGTTGCGCTAACTAATTTTTTTGTGGATTTCTCTCAGTAAATCTGTTTTTAATTCAAACACTCTCAGAACAGATATTCTTAGTTTACCTTTAATTTCTGGAAAAAAACAAATGTATGCTTATAATAGTGTGAAGGAAGAGATAGTTAACCAGTCCAACATAAGCTTCAGTTGAACACAGATGATACTTAAGGATAGAAAATTTAGGATTTCCTACAATCTAAAAATTACATTCTTCTCAGATCCAAATCTTTTTTTGGCAATACAGTTCTAGGATTCTTTTCTGGAAATAAGCATACACTTTTTAATAAGTCATGTATATAGTAATGCACTTACGCTGACCCCACTGTCCACTACTGGGATTCAAATAGTTAGGGTAAAGACCTTGCGGTTTATCCAACTCGTTCAGAACTTTTCGAATATTCATTACCTATGATAGAAAGAACATGTTTCTGTGAAAAAAAAAATCCTGGTGGTACTGATGTATAAATCAAGTGCCAAAAAACAGACATTCTTTTATTTACTTTGAGAACAATTTCAATGGCAGTGAAACATTCCAGATGAAGAAACAAAAAGCCTGCAGGACTAGGTTCATTCTCAGGCCCAGCAACAAAGAACTACAGTGATCAGAGCCCCCTCATGATACACTGTTTTGAGGATTGAGCCTGGGAAGCCAAGGAGGATTTTGGATTCAGGCCCAGTCTGTTTACACTGGTAACAACAAAATCAACTCTATAAGCACGCTTCCTTTTTTTTAATTAAAAAAAAACAGATTCCAGCCAGATCACAAAACAGCCATCATGCGGAATTGACTTTCAGTCATTACAAAAGTGGACTCTAAGACCACACATTTCAGTAGTCTTCAGGAGTGTAGAACTCATGGCACGATCCATATTCTATAAATTCCCCTACAGAATTCAGTGAATTATAATTCATAGAGAACAAAGTGGACTATAAGGACTAGAAAATAATAAAAAGTTTTGAAAAAGAGTGTTTACTATAAACATCAGCAAGGAGACAGCAATGTAAGGTGATGGCAAATACAGGTAGCTCAACTGAAGAAAACAAAACACCTTGGTGTTATTTTTCTTATGCAATTCTCCACATCAACTGACAATTTAGCCACTTACTAACTCCTCTTAAGGATTTTCTAGAGCTGCAAATCAAATGTTGAAGACGGACCAGAAGCAGGGATATCTGGGGCTTCTTGGGACTCAGGGCAGCAATGTCCTAAAGTTGTGATATTGTATGTAATAATAATAATAATGATAATTGTGGTATTTGTTAAGCACTTATGTGTCAGGCACTGTACTAAGTGCTGAGGTAGACACAAGCCCATCAGGTTGGACACAATTCCTGTTCCACACGGGGCTCACAGTTTCAGGGAACTGAGGCCCAGAGAAGTGAAGTAACTTGCCCAAGGTGACAAAGCAGCCAAGTGGCAAAGCCAAGATTAGAACCCATGACTTCCTGACTCTCAGGCCTGTGGTCTATCCACTATGTCATACTGCTTCTCACTCCAGAGGGGATGGTGAGGTAAGCCCAGCCCCAGTTCTCCCCTGTCACTGCTTTTGTAGAACACTCTAGCAAAGGAGTCTTTCTTTCTTTCTTCTTTCTTCCTCTCTCTCTCTCTCTTTCTCTCTATCTCTTTCATTCATTCATTTGTAATTACAGACCGCCTACTGTATGCAGAGCACTGTACTAAGCTCTTGGAAGAGTACAGTACAACAATAAACAAACACATTCCCTGCCCACAACGAGTTTACAGTCTAGAGGAGGGGAGACAGATATCAGTAGAACAGTGCTTGGTACACAGTAAGTGTTTAACAAATACCATTATTATTAATACAAATACAAAAATTACAGATATGTGCATAAGTGCTGTGGAGCTGGGAGGGGGTGAGGAACAAAGGGAGCAAGTTAGGGTGATGAAGATGGGAGTGGGAGAAGAGGAAAAGGAAGCTTAGTCTGGGAAGGCCCCTTGGAGATGTGCTTTTAATAAGGCTTTGAAATGGGGACAGTAATAATAATAATAATAATAGCAATAATAACAATAATAATAATGAAAATGGTATCTGTTAAGCACTTATTATGTGTCAAGCACTGTTCTAAGCATTGGATAGGTACAAGCTAATCAGGTTGGACACAGTCCCTGTCCCACATGGGGCTCACACTCTTAATCCCCATTTTACAGATGAGGGAACTGAGGCGCAGAGAAGTTAAGTGACTTGCCCAAGGCCATACGGCAAACAAGTGGCAGAACTGGGATTAGAACCCAGGTCCTTCTGACGCCAAGTCCCATGCTCTATATACTACGCCATGCTGCTTCCCTCAGTAGAAGGCACAGTTAACCATGGGACAGGGACAGTCAGACAAGCAAGAAGGAAATGACAGTGTGGGCCTCCCGTACCCCCAAGACTGCTCGGGCACCCAAAGCTGCGCTGTCCCAGACCTGGGGACATTGCTGTTACTGCTGCCTCCCTAG
Source organism: Tachyglossus aculeatus (assembly GCF_015852505.1). NCBI lineage: Eukaryota > Metazoa > Chordata > Mammalia > Monotremata > Tachyglossidae > Tachyglossus > Tachyglossus aculeatus. The sequence continues at coordinate 10,071,762 of NC_052071.1, forward strand.
ACCCGTGTGGCCTGTTTTCTCAATTTGGCTGCGGGCAAGTGTCACCTTTCTTTTTTATGATATTTATCAAGCACTTATGATATTTATCAAGCACTTTATCAAGCACTTGTCTGGGTACATACAAGCTAATCAGGTTGGACCCAATCCCTGTCCCAAATAGGGCTCACAATCATAATTCCCATTTTACAGATGAGGGAACTGCAGAACAGAGAAGTTAAGTGACTTGCCCACAAAGGTCACACAAGTGGCAGAATGGGGAATAGAACACAGGTCCTTCTGACTCTCAGGCCCTATCCATTAGGCCACTGCTGCTTCTCAGGCTTCTAGAAGAAGCCACTGTCCAAAGTGGCAGATTGCAGGGGTGATGACAGAGTGGAGGTAATGACAGTAATAATAAAAAATAATCATAGTAATTGTAGTATTTGTTCAGAGTTTATAATGTGCCAAACATTAAGTATGGGGTAGATATAAGATAAGATATAAGATATTGAGAAGCAGAGTGGCTCAATGGAAAGAGCACGGGCTTTGGAGTCAGAGGTCATGGGTTCAAATCCCGGCTCCGCCAACTGTCAGCTGTGTGACTTTGGACAAGTCACTTAACTTCTCTGTGCCTCAGTTCCCTTATCTGTAAAATGGGGATGAAGACTGTGAGCCCCCCATGGGACAACCTGATCACCTTGTAACCTCCCCAGTGCTTAGAACAGTGCTTTGCACATAGTAAGTGCCTAATAAATGCCATTATTATTATTATTATTATCCAGCACTTAGTACACTGCCTCGCACACAGTAAGCGCTTAACAAATACCAGAATTGATATTATTATTATTACAATAAGGTTGGACACGGTCCCTGTCCCACACAGTGCTCAGTCTAAGACAGAGGGAGAATAGGTATTTAATCTCCAATGTACACATGAGGAAACTGAGGCATGGAGAATTTGTGACTTTCCCAAGGCAGCAGGCAAGAGGCAGAGGCAGAATTAAAACTCGGGTCCCCCGACTTTTCAGCCAACCTATTCATGGACCTCTTGGCAAAGTACCTGGGCCCTGCCCTCCATCTCACCTTTCTCTGGCCTCAACTGGGCAGAGGAAAGTTAATTTCACTCTCCCCTCCCTACTGACTGGCTGAATGAATTTGAGCCAACCATAGCTCCCCCATCTGCAAAAGACCTTATGAATCCACGACTAATAAACGTTTTTGGAATTTGGCTAGGGGTGAAAACAATATAAATAGTGGGACATGTTATGTGAATCAGAAAGCTTATGATCATAAGGGCAAGGCTTCTAGGAAAGGACTAAGCTTTATTTTCTGTGGACTCTGGGCTCTTTTTAGGCCCGTCTGAGATCTCCTCTCCCCTCCAAGATAGGAAAGGCCCCTGACTAATCCCCAATTTTCTCACCTTATTCTTCTTCCCCTTTGCTTCGCCTATGCGCATGGGCCTGTACTCCTTAATCACCCCAACCCCAGACCCACAGCACTTAAGGTGCATATCCTTATACACTGGGATTTCCCCTATGTGTAATTTATTTTAATATCTGTGTCCCCCTCTAGATGGTAAACTACTTGTGGGGAGGGATCATGCCTACGGAATACACCGTACTGTACTCTGCCAAGCACTTAGCACAGTGCTCAGAGGTGCAACAGGATTTGGTTACATGAACTCTTAAAAGAATAGTTTGGCTATAACAACACTCGCTCACTGATCCATAGGACTCAATGTATTTTCGTACCCATTCAACCAGTGCTGAGGTGTAAAAAAATAATTCATTCAGTGGATTCACTGAGTGCTTACAGGGTGCAAAGTGCTTATCCAACTGGAATGGCACTGGCCACGGCCACCTTCACTGGGTTTCCAGGAGAGGAGGGAGGAGGTCCAGCTAGCCAGACAACATTGGGCATGCAGCCAGAGCCACGGTGGGGAGTAAAATGGGAGAGGTGGGGTGGTAGCTTCTGGTGACCAAAGAGAAGGACAGCAGACAGTAATGACTTGGGGCTGGGCTGGGGGCAATCCAGCCCCTTTCACATCTGCTTCTTGTGGGTTAGGGCAGTGCACTCCTTCCCTCCCCTTCTCTTCATAATCCTGTAACCCTGTGGCCTGGGGGAAATAGCTGTGTTCTAATTCCAGCTCTGTCACTTGCCCTCTGTGTGGCCTTGGTCAAGTCACTTAACTTCTCTCTTCCTCAGTTTCCTCAACTGTAAAACGGTGATTCAATAACTGTTCTCTCTCCTACTTTGACTGTGAACCCCATGTGGGACCTAACTGTCTTTGTATTTCCCCCAGTGCTTAAAACAATGCTTGGTACATAGGAACTGCCACAATTATTATTCATTCATTCATTCGATTGTATTTATTGGGTGCTTACTGTGTGCAGAGTCCTGAGTGCATGGGAGAATACATTATTACAATAAACAGACACATTCCCTGCCCACAACAAGCTTACATTGAACATCTATTCCTGCACTTTTTCTTAAACTCGAGTCAAGTTTCAGTGGGTTCTGGCTTTTTTTCAGCACTGGGAATAACACCTTGCCAGTTCAACTTCAAAAATGGCTCTTGGGGAACAAGAAGCATGAAACAGGGAGGAAACAGGAGGGGGCTAGGTGTCTGAACGTATTTCTCAGGGCATGGGAGGATTAGGTTAGGAGCCACATGTGGGTCTAGGCCAAGAGGGGTTTGGGAAGATGAGAGCGCCAGGGTCGCACATAATAATAATGCTAATAATATTAATTATGGTATTTGTTACTATTTGCCAGGCACTGAACTGAGCACTGGGGTGGAAACAAACACATCGGGCTGGATACAGTCGCTATCACACATGGGGCTCACAGTCACAATCCCTATTTTACAGGTGAGAAAACCGAGGCCCAGAGAAGTTAAGTGACTTGCCCAAGGTCACACAGCAGACAAGTGGCAGAACTCCCAGGCCCATGTTCTATCCACTAGGCCACGCTGCTCTGGACTAGTGGATAAATAACTCTCTCTTCCCCATCTGGATCCACATCTCTGACTGCTCTGACTCCCAGCTCAGTCTGGGTAGTTACTGGGTCCAGTGACTACCCAGGAGCTGGGAGAGTGGAAAAGCCAGACCCCAGCTTCACCAACACTGGGTGGCTGGTCATCCATTTGGCTTTATCGTAGCCAGGTTCCACTGGATTCCATCTTGGATCTGAGAAAAGGATTTCTGACCAGGGGTGGGGCCAGACTCAGCCTAAAGAAAAATAATTGTGGCACCAGAGGAAGGAGTAATTCTCCAATGACTGGATGGTTTTGAGTCAGCTGAAGATATCTTTTCTAATTTCAGGGAAGAGAATTACTTCAGACAATAATCTCTCGTCGCTTGCATCCCGATCCTGAGTCAATGTAGCAAACTGTAGCAAACTTAAGTCAAAGAGATTAAGCCCTCCAAATGCCATTTTGAAATGAACCAAGTGCTAAGAGCATTTGAAGACTTTTTCTTAGCTCCTGAGGCTCCTTTACACAATCTTAATACTAAACAGCAGGGGCTAGAGTTAAAAGCTTGTGACTAGTAATCACACCTGTATTTTAGCTCTGGCTCTGCCATTTGTCTGCTGTATGGTTTTAGACACGTTGCTTAATTTCTCTGTGCCTCAGTTTGCTCATCAATAAAATGGGGATAAAATGCTTGTGAGCCCTACGGGGGAGCCAAATCAGGTGTGCTCTGATAAGCTTGTATATACCTAGCACTTAGCACCTTGCTGGCATTGGGTAATGACTTAATAAATATCATCATCATCATTATTATTATTATTATTAACAAATGATTACTATTTGTTACTTTTAAGCACCTGAGAAGTAATCTCCCTCAATTCATCACAACTACTGGGTTGTTTTGTAGCTTTATTGGGAGTTTATATTAAAGAGTTTTTTAGCTTAACGTTACCAACAAGGTCTCTGATCAAACTAGTGATGATGCTTTCCTAAATGAATTTTCCTTGAATGATAATGGTTTCAAATATATTTTTTAGAGTACCCAATAGAACTCTAACACCAAGATTCAGTAGTCATGAGGATTAATATTGATGAGTCTCAAACACATACTTGCTTCACCGGAAATGATGAACATGTTTACGATACAGTCAGAATTTCACTTCACTTCTCTGGCCCTCAGTTCCCTCCTCTGTAAACTGGGGATTAAGACCGTGAGCCCCCTGTGGTACAAACCTTGTCCAAACTGGCTAGCTTGTATCTACCCCAGCACTGAGTTCAGTTCCTGACACATAGGAAGCCCTTAACTAGACTACAAGCTCATTGGGGGCAGGGAATGTGTCTGTTTTTTTCTATATTTTACTCTCCCAAGCGCTTAGTACAGTGCTCTTCATACAGTAAGTGCCCAATAAATACGATTGACTGACTAACAAATACCACTGGGAAAAAAAGCCACATTTTTTGATTCTCTGACAATATTAAATCAGACTACTGGATTATACCAACGACCGTGTCTGACTTACCAACTTATTTTTCTGAAGGTAAGTATATCATTAAATAGGTTAGCACACATTTGGAGAAACTGTGCGTACTTCTCCATGCATCCTTCCTCACCCGCCCCCAAAATGTTCATTTTCACATATTACATCTTACAAGGACCTGACGAAATTGGTGTAATTGACAGCCTAATTAGAAATCATAAAATGGCAAACGTGATGCTTGTACTCTGCACTTTTTTTGTAAATTTCCTATACAAGTCTTTCAGAAAACAGGAAAATGTCCCGATTTATCACATGACTGATTAAATCCAAAATGACACCGTGTGGCGTCAAATAGGATGTGATCTTTTCCTCTCATCTTCAGGGCAGCAGGCCAGTCAACACGTGCTGGGAGTTGAAGAGTGAGTACATTCTTTTATTAGAAAGGATTGGAGTGACCTTTGCTCTAGGGGGTTAATATTTCTGTCTGCAACCAGGGCTCCCTGCAGACAATCTAAGAATTTTATCTGCAATACGGAACTGAGGGTGATCACCATCAATCGACGAATGATATTTATTGAGAGCCTACTGTGTGCGGAGCACTGTTCTGAGTGCTTGAGAAAGTACAATGTAGCAGAGTTGGTAGAAACGATCCCAGCCTACAACGCGCTTGCAATTTAGAGGGGGAGATGCACATTGAAATAAATCACAGATAGAGCTGTGGCCTAGTGGACAGAGCCCGGGCCTGGGAGTCAGAAGGATCTGGGTTCTAATCACCATTTGTCTGCTGGGGGACCTTGGTCTAGCCACTTCACTTCTCTCTGCCTCAGTTAACTCAACCGGAAAATGGCAATTAAGTCCGGGGGCCCCATGTGAGACGAGGTCTATGTCCAAACTGATTGGCTTGTGCCCACCCCAGCACTTAAAACGATGCCTGGCCCACATTAAGAGCTTAACAAATTCTATAAAAAAAAGGCGGGGGGTGGCAGGGGGTGGGGGGGAATGGCAGAGTAAAGCATATGTCCATAATGGCTGGGGTGGGGTGAGTATCGGCACTTAGAACAGTGCTTGGCATACAGTAAGCACTTAACAAATACCATCATTAATATTATCAAAATGCCTAAAGGGAACCTAGGTTTATCTTCCTAGACCTTTGGCTAACAATAAATATAGAGTAATCAATCAATCAATCAATCAATTGTATTTATGGAACACTCACTGTGTAGAGAGCACTGTACTAAGCATTTGGGAGAGTATAGTACAACAGTATGAGTAGATCCATTCACCGCCCACAACGAATTTATTCATTCATTCATTCAATCGTATTTATTGAGCGCTTACTGTGTGCAGAGCACTGTACTAAGCGATTGGGAAGTACAAATCGGCCACATATAGAGACGGTCCCTACCCAACAACGGGCTCACAGTCTAGAAGGGGGAGACAGATGTGAATACAAATCAATAAATGATGGATATGGCCATTTATGCTGTGGGGCTGAGGGTGGGGTGAAAAAAGGGAGCAAATCCAAGTACAACCAGAGGTAGAAATCGAACCCAGATACAGAAAGAAAAAGAATCTGACTTCAGACTTCTGATGGAACTGAAGTTGCGGAGGACTGTGGGCCCCAAGCTGCAGCATGGCTGAGGGACCTGGATTCGCCCTATCACCACCTCTGACTCGAATGATTTCATCTGTGATCTGAGCAAGGAAAGTAGAACAGCTTCAAGTGACGAGCGCTCAATAAATATGATTAAATGAATGAATGAATGAAGGAGCACAGTCTCAAAGACTGCGGCTTATTTCGTCAGTGACTGCAGTGACCGAGACCTGCTAGATGGGTGACGATATAGAGTGAGGGAAGGGATCTAGGGAGGGCTACAAAATCCTGTATTATCAATGAATCACATTTATTATTATTATTATTATTATTAATAATAGTAGTAATGATCATAATACCTGTGGTATTTGTTAAGCACTTACTATGTGCCAGGCACTGTGCTAAGGGCTGGAATGGATATAAGCAAATCAGGTTGGACAGTCCCTGTCCCGCATAGGGCTCACAGTCTTGGTCCCCATTTTACAGATGAGGTAACTGAGGCACAGAGAAATGAAGTGACTTGCCTAAGGGCACCCGGCAGACAAGTGGCCGAGCCGGGATTAGAACCCATGACCTTCTGGCTCCCAGCACTGTGCTCTATCCATTACGCCATGCCTCTTACTGTGGACAGAGCACCTGGGTTAGCTGTGAGCTCGCTGTGGGTCGGGATTGTCACTCTTTATTGTACTGCTGGGATAGAGCATGGGCCTGGGAGGCCTGGGAGTACTTCTGACTGGATTCGAATCCTAGCTCCGCCACTTGTCTGTTGGGTGACCCTGGGCAAGTCACTTCACTTCTCTTGGCCTTAGTTCCCTCATCCATAAAATGGGGATTAAGACCGTGAGCCCCATAAGTGGGATTGGGACTGTGTCCAACCCAATTTGCCTGGAATAGATACAGGGATATCTGCTCCAGCGCTTAGGTACAGGGCCTGACACATAGTAGTGCTTTACTATGCTCACAAATGCCACAATTATTGTGGTCATTATTATTATTTTGCAGTTGAGGAAACTGAGACTTAGTTACTTGCTCCAGGTCACACAGCAGGCTAACGGTGGAACTGGGATTAGAACCCAGGCCCATGCTTTATCCATTGGGTCACACAGCCTCACAGTTCTTGGCACATAGTAAGGGCTCAATCAGTTCTACTGCTACTACTGAGAAGCATCAAAGCCTAGTGGCTAGAGCCCAGGCCCGGGAGTCGGAAGGACCTGGGTTCCACTTGTCTGATGGGTGACCTCGGGCAAGTCACTTCACTTCTCTGGGCCTCAGTTCCCTCACCTGTAAAATGGGAATTGAAATTTATGAGCCCCACATGGAACAGGGACCGTGTCCAACCTTCAATCTACCCCAGTGCTTAGTACAGTGCCTGGCACAGAGTAAGCACTTAACAAATACCACAATTATTATGATTACTATTATTATTATTTTGCAGTTGAGGAAAATGAGGCTCAGTGACTTGTCCAAGATCACACAGCAGGCAAGCGGTGGAGCAGGGATTAGAACCCAGGCCCATGCTCTATCCACCGGGTCACACTGCCTCCCAGCACCTGGCACACAGTAAGGACTCAAACAATATTATTACTACTACTGGTAAGGAGAGCGAGGGTAGACCAGGAGGCCGGAAGACAACAGGGACAGGTGGCTGTCGGATGGCAGGAGAGATGGACATTGTGGGATTTCAAAGACGAGAAGGAACTGGGAGGGGAGGAGCCTGCTGACCTCTCAATTTTCCCAGGAGACAAGAGCACTGGAAAGAGATGAGGCCCCCTTGGCGGAGGGCAGCAGGGCAGTCAGTGTCGTCTGGAGGGTGCCAAGTCTTGGTGAGAATACTAATGATAACTGTGGTATTTGTTAAGTGCTTACTATGTGCCAGGTACTGTACTAAGCACTGGGGTAGACAGACAGTCGTACACGGTCCCCGTCCCACATGTGGCTCATGGTCTTAATCCTGATAACAAATAATAATAATAATAATAATAGTGCTATCTGTTAAGCGCTTACCATGGTCCAGGTACTGCTCTGAGTGCTGGGGTGGATACAGACAAATCGAGTTGGACACGGTACCTGTCCCATGTGGGGCTCCCACTCTTAATCCCCATTTTACAGATGAGGGAATTGAGGCTCAGGGTAGTGAAGGGACTTGCCCAAGGTCACACAGCCAACAAGTGGCGAAGCTGGGATTAGAACCCAGGTCCTTCTGACTTCCAGGCCCAGGCGCTATCCACTTGTCTGCTGTGTGACCTTGGGCAAGTCACTTCACTACTCTGGGCCTCAGTTCCCTCATCTATAAAATAGGGCTGACATGAGATGATGAGGAGGCAGGAGAGGGCAGGGGACAGGGTGAGGATGAAGGGAGGAGGTGCCCATGACGGAGTCGGGGGCTTCATTGGCCACAGCAACAAGGAGACTTTTGAGGGTAGGGCATCGGACGGCTGGGAGACAGGTCAGGTTGGCAGGCAGCAATCAGAAAGTGGATAACTGTATTTGGGCAGCGACTTCGGGAAGATCGGTTCGTCAAGAAGGAGATTTTTTAGCCCCATCTCTATGGGCAAAAAAATGCCCCAAGGTCACAGGAGATGAGATCTCTATAGTCCCACCCCGTGCACTGCTGTTCTCCTGAGCACCAGTAAAATCTCTCCAAAGGTAGCAGCGTGGCCTAGAGGGAAGAGAAGCAGCATAGTCTAGTGGTTAAGAGCACAGATGTGGGAATCAGAAGGACCTGGCCCTGTACTAGGCACTGGGGTAGATACAAGCTAGCAGGTTGGATACAGTATATGTCCCACATGGGGCTCACAGTCTTAATTCCCCAATTACAGATAAGGTAACTGAGGCACAGAGAAGGTAAGTGACTTCCCCAAGGTCCCACAGCAGACCAGTGGCAGAGCTATGACTAGAACCCAGATCCTTCTGACTCCCAGGCCCCTGCTCCATAATAATAATAATAATAGTAATAATGATGATGGCATTTGTTAAGTGCTTACTATGTGCAAAGCACTGTTCTAAGCGCTGGGGGGTGGATACAAGGTGATCAGGTTGTCCCACGTGGGGTTCACAGTCTTAATCCCCATTTTACAGATGAGGGAACTGAGGCTCAGAGAAGTTAAGTGACTTGCCCAAGGTCACACAGCAGACATGCGGCGGAGCAGGGATTCGAACCCATGACCTCTGACTCCAAAGCCCGTGCTCTTTCCACTGAGCCAAGCTGCTCCTCCACTAGGCCATTCAGCTTCTCCATTGTTAGTTGGGTGGATAATATTAGTTATTATTAATGCCAGCTCTGATTCTAGACTGTAAACTCATTCACTAGACTGTGAGCTCGTTATAAGCAGAAAACCCTGTCTGCTAATTCTGTTGGATTGTACTTTCCCAAGTGCTCAGTACAGTGCTCTGTACATAGGAAATGCTTCATAACTACCACTGATGGATTGACAATACGATCTAGATACCTCCCCCACGACCTTGGAGGGGAGGATTCTGCATAGAATAAACTTATCCAGGACACCCCTCTGGCTTGGGTTGGGTTTGGGCTGGCCCAAGCCCATGGGAACAGTTCTTTTCCTCGGGCGCCGGGTTGAGATTCACGCGGTAGAACCAGGACCTACCGGCAGGTGGCGCCCGAGGCTTGGGAAGGGCCGTTAAGTCGCAGTCTTGGTCAGTTCCTCCAGAATCCAACAAGGATCGATCGATCGATCGATCAATCAGGCGTATTCATTCATTCATTCAATCGTATTTATTGAGTGCTGACTGTATGCAGAGCACTGTACTAAGTGCTTGGGAAGTACAAGTTGGCAACATATAGAGACGGTCCCTGCCCAACAATGGGCTCACGGTTCATTGAACGCTTCCAGTGTGCAGAGCACTGTGCTAAGTGCTTGCGAGAGGTACAATACAACAGAGTTGGTAAACACGTTCCCGGCCCACATTGAGCTTATAGTCAAGAGAGGGAGTCAGTCAGTCAATGGTATTTATTGAGCATTTACTGTGCAGAACACCGTACTAAGCTCTTAGGAGAGGACAATGTAACCGACTTGATAGAGGGGGAGACAGATATTACGGATATACACGTAATCAATCAGTCCATCAATGGAATTCACTAAGCACTTACCGTGTGTTTAACACCACACTAAGCCCTCCAGAGAGGACCATACAACAGAATTAGCAGACACGTTCCCTGCCCAAAACGAGCCTACAATCTAGAGGGGGAGACAGACATCAATATAAAGAAACAACTTAGAATACTCAATTTTTTAAAATGCTGTGGGACTGAGGGTGGGGATGAATAAAGTCCTCTAGACTGTAAACTGGGTCGTGAATGTTTGAATCGCAGTTTTGCCTGAATTTCAACAAGGCCCTCCCAAATGATGAGTCTAGGCTAGAGGAGTCAGAGCCCGGGGAATGGCAAAAAATAGTAATAATGATGGCATTTTTTAAGCGCTTACTATGTGCAAAGCACTATTCTAAGTGCTGGGGAGGTTACAAGGTGATCGGGTTGTCCCACAGGGGGCTCACAGTCTTAATTCCCATTTTACAGATAAGGGAACTGAGGCCCAGAGAGGTGCAGTGACTTGCCCAAAGTCACAGCTGACAATTGGCGGAGGCGGCATTTGAACCCATGACCTCTGACTCCAAAGCCCGTGGCCTTTCCACTGAGCCATGCTGCTTCTCTCTCCACCCCTCCTCCTCCGATGGGGTTTTGGGAATCGAACAGTCCGGCTTGCCAGGGTGATGCTGGTTTGGAAATGCCCAGATAGAGCCCGGGCCCGGGAGTCAGAAGGATGTGGGTTCTAATCCCGGCACTGCCACTTGTCTGTGGCCAGCTGACCTTGGGTGAGTCACTTCACTTCTCTGGGCCTCAGTTTCCTCACCTGGAAAATGGGAATGAAGACTGTGAGCCCCCTGTGGGACGGGGACTGTATCCACCTTGATTGGCTTGGATCTATCCCACAGTGCCTGGAATAGTCCATGATCAACTTTGTATCTACCTCAGTGCCTAGTACATTGCCTGGTTCAGAGCAAGTGCTTAACAAATATCAGTGAAAACGAAAAACAAAAAGGAAAAGGGCAGAGAACCGGTGAAAGTGACTGCACCACCCAGCTTCTGGCTTCTCAGCCACGGAGAGTGAGGCCTCGCTCATCACTGGATTCGATTGTAAATGCCCTGTAGGCATTTTGCTTTCCGGGATCGCAGGTGAGCCGAACCTATCGTCGCCAAACTTGTTGACACCACCCCGGCGCCCCACAGGGGTCAGGGCGAGACATCTTCTAAGAGCAGAAGACATTGGAGCTGTAATTAGCCTGGAAGAAGCTGGAGGTGATGATGTTCGACCAGCAGCAGAATTGAAAGGCCGGGGGCAAATGCCTGTGGCGACTGCTGCTCACCTTTCTGGGTAAGGTTAACTGAGCCCACCAAGGCCGGGGGCACCGGCTAGCGCCTAGTTGCTAGCGGCCAGGCCACACTGCTCCCTCTTTCTCCCAGGGGGACACAGGCTGGACCTAGGTGGGGCTAGCACCTCAGGATGGCAGGAATCAGTTCTAGCCTCTGGACTGGAAACTTGTTGTGGGCAGGGAATGTGTCTGTCATATTAATGCATTGTGCTCTCCCAAATGCTTGTACACTGCCCGGCCCACAGTACCGTGCAGGACTCACCGGCAGGGAGTCCCGGAGGGCACCAGTCTCCCCGACAGCTCAGAAATCCAGGCACCGGGGTTTCCCAGTTCCGGTCCTGGCTCCAGGTTCTGACATCTCGGCGAGTTGCAGGTACCTGACAGAGACTTGCATTTCAAGTGTAGAAATAATAATAAAGAAGCAGCATGGCTTAGTAGAAAAAGCATGGGCTTGGGAGTCAGAGCACGTGGGTTCTGATCCCACCTCTGCCGCCTGTCTGCTCTGCTCTGTGCTCTGCACATAGTTAAGTGCTTAACAAGTAACGTAATTATTGTTATTATTATTATTATTATCTTGAGAGAAGTTCAGGGAAGGGCACTCTGCTGTCTGGGAATTTCTCCTGTTCCTCCGAGAATCCCCGGGGGCCTGCACAGAAACCATCCTTTCCCACATCCTTGAGATCATCCAATTTCAGCTCAGCAAGGTCCACATTTGGCTGGGAAACTCATCTTGAGCTGGTCACTCCCAGCCAACCGGGCAAGGCACCTACCCCCATCCCTCTCAGGAGTGCCAGAAAAGGAAACACTCGCTTCATCTGACAAAGAGAGACTTTGGGTCAGTAGCAGACTGGGAGTCAGAAGGTCATGGGTTCCAATCTCGGCTCCGCCACGTGTATACTCTGTGACCTTGGGTGAATCACTGCACTTCTCTGTGCCTTAGTTATCCCATCTGTAAAATGGGGATGGAGACTGTGAGTCCCACGTGGGACCGGGATAGCATCCAACTCAATTTGCTTGTATCCACCCCAGCGCTTACTACAGTACTTGGCATCTAGTAAGCACTTCACAAATACCACAATATTATTATTATTATTATTATTATTATTATCATTAAATAGGGCACTCAAAGGGGCCCTGCCAGCAAGCCAAATTCTGAAACCTGCCACCCACCACCTCCCTGAGCAGCAAAAATGGGCAGGGAAACTAGAGGCCTCTATTTGCTTCCTCCACCCCTCCTCCTCCCCTTCCCCATCCCAGACCACAGCAGTTTTCTGGGGTCCTGCTGACTGCTGGTGAGGCGTGGGCGGGGCCTCCCTGGAGCCGGAAACCCTGGCTGCTGGGAAGGGTGTAGGTCTCTGTGAGTCTCAGGGCCACGGGGGTTCTATCTGAGAGGGGGAGAATTCAAGGGTGGGGCAAGGGCCCCCTACCCCGAGCACTTAACAAATTCTTAAGCCTTAGTATAATCGATCGATTCTACAGTCGATCGAGAGTACCTATTGAGAGCTTACTGTATGCAGAGCACTGCACTAAGCGCTTGGGAGAGGATGACAGAACAATATAACAGACATAGTCTCTGCCCACAATGAGCTTACAGTTTAGAGTCTAATCCCGGGGGTGCCTGAAGCTCCACCTGCTTTTGTCGAGAAGCAGTGTGGCCTAGTGGAGAGAGTCTGGGCCTGGGAGTCAGAAGGATCTGGGTTCTAATCACCACTCCACCACTTGTCTGCTGTGTGACCTCAGGTCCCTCATCTGGAAAATGGGTATTAAGACTATGAGCCCCACCCACGTGGGACAGGGACTGTGTCCAACCTGATTAGCTTGGATCTACCCCAGTGCCTGGCATAGTAAGTGCTTAACAAATAACACAATTATTATCATTATTATTCTCTTTAACAAATACCGATCAGTCGATCGTACTTGAGTGCGTTCCTCTTGCAGAGACTAACAATAGAACCGAAATGTTCCCTGCCCACAGCGAGCTTACAGTCTAGAGTCTAATAACCCAAGTTAGTGTACATGTTCTCCCTTCTACTTAGAATGTGAACCCCATGTGGGAAATGGACAGTGTCCAACTTGATTTGCTTGTATCCACCCCAGCGCTTAGAACAGTGCATGATACAAAGTAAGGGCTTAGTAAATAGTACAATTATTAATAATTATATTAATGATAATAATAATGGTATTTAAGCACTCACTGTGTGCTCCACACACTACTAAGAGCTGGGGTAGATATAAACAAATCAGGTTGAACACAGTCCCTGCCCCACATGGGGTTCCCAGTCTCAATCCCCATTTTATAGAGAAGGTAACTGAGGCCAAGAGAAGTCAAGTGACTTGCCTCAGGTCATACAACAGACAAATGGTGGAGTAGCGATTAGAACCCAGATCCTTTCTGGCTCCCAGGTCCAAACTCTAGCTACTAGGTCACTAGACAGGTGACAAGTGGTGGAGCTGGCATTAGAACCCATGACCTTCTGACTTCCAGGACTGTGCTCTATACACTATGCCATGGTGCTTCTACTATCATCATTATTATAATTATTATTATTATTATTCCCTCTAATCTTTATAATCCTTGTGGGCAGGAGTCGTGTCTGCCTACTCTGTAGTAGTTTACTCTCCCAAACTCTCTTCCTGTCACAAGAGTGCCAAGACAGGAGATGACTTTTCCTTAAGCCAATTATCTATCAATTAATCAGTGTTATTTTTGTGTGCAGTGCACCATACTAAGCGCTTGGGAGAACCCAATACAACAGAGTCAGGAGACACAGTCTCAGCCCACAGTGAGCTCAGAGTCTAGAGCGGGGAGACAAACATGACAGAAAGAAATTACAGTAATTGATCCAGGGCTGAGAGGTGAATAAAGGGAGCAAATCCAAGTTTGAGGGTGATGCAGAAGGGAGTGGGAGAAGAGGAAATGAGGGTTTAGTCAGGGAAGGCCTCTTGGAGAGGTCGTGCATGTAGTAAGGCCGGGAGATAGACTAATTTGTAGGACTAAATCCTACCTGGGCTTTGTTGCCAAAGTGATTTTCAACTGAACAAGGGTGTTTTTGTGTCACGTTTAATGTAATGAATTATGTAAAATGACAGGGGAACTTTAGAATGTTGACCACCGAACTTTGCCTGCTGCGTGACCTCGGACAAGCCACTTAACTTTTCTGGGCCTCAATGTCCTCATCGGCAAAAAGGGGAGTAAATTCCTTTTCTCCCTCCCTCATGGACTGTGAGGCCCATGTGGGATGGGGACTGTGTCCAATATGATGATGTTGTATGTACCCCAGTGCTTATTACACTCACTGCTTACCATGTACTAAGCACTTAACAAAGTTAGCATTACTATTACTACTACTACCATTATGATTCTTAATAGTGTCATTATTAATAATAATAATGGCATTTGTTTAGCGCTCACTAGGTGCCAAGCACTGTTCAAAGTGCTGGAGTAGATACAAGTTAAGAAGCTTGGGCTCACTCTCTTAATCTCCATTTTCCAGATGAGAGAAGTGAGGCCCAGAGAAGTAAAGCGACTTGCTCAAGGTCTCACAGCAGATACGGCATTAGAACCCAGGTCCTTCTGATTCCCTGGCCCAGGCTCTGTCTGTGTGGACCCCTGGAAGACCTTGGGGAGCTGGGGAGGACAGAGGCTGGGGTGGAGGCAGGAAGGGGTCAGGGTGGGCTGCCCAGCCTGTGCCCCAACTGGTTGGCTAATGAGGAACCCACCTTTACCCCACCTGGAGCTTGGCCAGAGAGCTGGCAGGAAAGGGGAGCCAGTTAAAGTGGGGGGGGGGAGGAGGAGGAGGAGGAGGAGGAGGAGGAGGAGGAGGAGGAGGAGGAGGAGGAATCAATCAATCGTATTTATTGAGCGCTTACTGTGTGCAGAGCACTGTAGTAAGCGCTTGGGAAGTCCAAGTTGGCAACATATAGAGACAGTCCCTACCCAACAGTGGGCTCACAGTCTAAAAGGGGGAGACAGAGAACAAAACCAAACATACTGACAAAATAAAATAGAGTAGATATGTACAAGTAAAATAAGTAAATAAATAGAGTAATAAATATGTACAAACATATATACATATATACAGGTGCTGTGGGGAAGGGAAGGAGGTAAGATGGGGGGGATGGAGAGGGGGCCTTAGGCAAGTGGCTCCGCCTCTCTGGGCCTCAGTTCCCTCATCAGTAAGACTGCGAGTACCATGCGGGACAGTGACTTTGTCCAACGCGATTCGCTGGTATCCAGTTAATATAATTATATAGTTACAATACAGCAGTACACAAATGCTGAGGGATTGGGGAGGGTAGAGCAAAGGGAGGTAATGCTAGGCTAATGGGACAACCTGATTATCCTGTATCTGCCCCAGTGCCTAGAACAGTGCTTGGCACATAGTAAGTGTTTAACAAATACCATTATTATTATCATTATTATTATCAAACCTTGATGCTTAGTACAGTGCCCGGCACATAGTAAGTGCTTAACAAATACCGCACTTATTATTATTATTATTATTATTATTATTATTATTACGGACTCCCAGCATACCCAGGATGGGCAAGAATCTGGGATCCCGCATCCTCCCCCAAGGCTGGGCCGCTCAATACTGCACACTGCGGGCAGGGAGAAGTGGTCCCTTTCATTCAGCGTTTAGAACAGTGCTTTGCAAATAGCAAGCGCCTAATAAATGCCATTAAAAAAAAAACCCAAAAACAGTGCTGGGCACATAGTAAGCGCTTAATACCATTATTATTATAATTATTATATACAATGGCCTAGCGGATCAATCAATCAATCGTATTTATTGAGCGCTTACTGTGTGCACAGCACTGCACTAAGCGCTTGGGAAGTACAAGTTGGCAACTGTACTAAACGCTTGGGAGAGTAAGAAAGAACAATAAACAGATATGTTCCCTGCCCACAATGAGCTTACAGTCTAGAGACAACGAGCTCTTGTAGGAATTCTTAACTTCCTAGACTGTTCCAGGAAAGGGAGGGGATTCCTGACAGGGAGGGGTATACCTACCTCTGCTGGCCTCTTTCAATCCTACCGCAGTGGCCTCTGACTTATTTTATGCATCCGTCCCTCCGTCCTGCGGCTGGTTTTCCCTCCACGGTGTTTCTTGGATCTGCCCCTTTCCTCCCTACCCTTTATCCACGCCTGGGGTTTCAGACTCTCATCACCTCCCACCTGGACTCCCGGAGGAGTCTCCCTGCCGGTCTCCCGGCCCCTGTTCTTTAATCGTCTCAGCTCATCCTGCATTCTCGTGCCCAGATCATCTTCTGAAAACATCAATCGATCCACCAATCAATGGTATTTATCGAGTGCTTAATGCATGCAGAGTGCTGTACAAAGCGCTTGACAATACAACAGAGTCGGTAGACACGTTTCCCCCTCTACCTCGCTAGTCTCCTACTCACCTTGCCACACTCCCATGACAACCCAGCCCACACTCTTCGCTCCTCCGGTGCTACCCTTTTCACCGTGACTCGATCTCGTCTCTATCGCCGCCGACCTCTCGCCCACGTCCTGCCTCTGACCTGGAACGTCCTCCTTCCTCGTATCTGACAGACAATGACTCTTCCCCCACTTCAAAACCTCACTGAAGGCACGTCTCCTCCAAGAGGCCTTGCAGACTAGGCCCTCCTTTCCTCTCCTCCCACTCCCTTCTGCATCCCCCTGACTTGGTCCCTTTATTCATCCCCTGCTCCCAGCCCCACAGCACGATGTCCATATCTGTGATTGATTGATTGATTGATTGATATTGATAGCTGTTTCCCCCTCTAGACTGTAAGCTCACTGTGGGCAGGGAATGTATCTGTCTACTGTCGTATTGTACTCCCTCAAGTGCTTATTACAATGCTCTGAACATAGGAAGCACCCAATAAACACGACTAACTCTAAGTTCTTTGAGGGCAGGGAACGTATCCTCCAACTCTGTTATCCCGTTACACTGTAAGTGCTCAATAAATACGATTCAGTGATTCCCTTCCCAAAGTGAACTTGAAGTCTGAAAACATCATTTAAAATATATGCTCCCCCTCCTCAAAACTTTCCAGCGGTTACCCATTTCTCTCCACATGGGACAGATCCCCTAACCATTGGCAGCAAGACTTTCCATCAACTCCCTCTTTACTTTTTCCCCTCTTCTCCCATTTTACCCCAACTTGTACACTTGGCTCCTCCCAAGCCAACATGGCCTAGCGGCTAGAACAAAGGCCTGGGAATTAGGACATAGGTTCTAATCCCAGATCTGCCACTCGTCTGCTGTGTGACCTTGGGTGAGTCATTTAACTTCTCTGTTAAGTGCCTCAGTCACCTCCTCTGTAAAATGGGGATTAAGAGTGTGAGCCCCATGTAGGATAGGGACTGTGTCCAACCTGATTAACTTAGATCTACTCCAACACTTGGAACAGTACTTCACACACAATATGTGCGTAACAAGTACTATTATGATGATGATGATGATGATGGTGGTGGTGATGATGCAAATCTCACCTCCACCGCAGGAATCCTGTCACACTACCACCTGGTGGGAATGCATTCATTCATTCAATCGTATTTATTGAAAGTTCACCGTGTGCAGAGCACTGTACTAAATGCCTAGGAGAGTACACTGGAATGATAATACAGACACATTCCTTGCCCACAATGGAAGTGGAAGGCACAAGACTGGCACAAGAGCGGACACGTGCCTGTCCCGGTGAACTTCCGCTCTCTGGTGTGTGGGTGGACGACCCACCGGGGTTTGGGTGGGACGACTCCCTTCTCTGATGTGTAAGCAAGTGAAAGAGTAACCCGGCCCAAGACCGATTAAGACACGGAACGATGTTTCCCCATGTCTCTGCTGCTTGTAAGCTGTGAGCCATCCCCTTCCCCCTCCAAATCCACCCACAGCCTCCCACGTATGCCCAGTCAGGCAGGCAGACATTCACATACTAGCGGGCGCCCACACACACACACCCTCCCACACAAGAACACACAAATAATAAGGACAATTGTGGTGTTTGTTAAATGCTTACTCTGTACCCTGCACTGTTCTAAGTGCTGGGGTAGATAGGAGATCACCAGGTTCCACGAGGGGCTCCCACTCTGAGGAGGAGGGAGAACAGGGATTGAATCCCCATTGTGCAGATGAGGGAACTGAGGCCCAGAGAAGTGAAGTGACTTGCCCAAGGTCACACAGCTGGCATAATAATAATAATAATAATAATAATAATAATAATAACAATAATAATAATAGTATTTGTTAAGCGCTTACCATGTGCCAGGCACTGTGCTAAGTGCTGGGGATACAAGCAAATGGAGTTGAACACAGTCCCTGTCCCTTGTGGGGCTCACAGTCTAAATCCCCATTTTACAGGTGAGGGAACCGAGGCCCAGAGAATAATAATAATAATAATAATAGCATTTATTAAGCACTTACTACATGCAAAGCACTGTTCTAAGCGCTGGGGAGGTTACAAAGTGATCAGATTGCCCTGCAGGGGGCTCACAGTCTTAATCCCCACTTTACAGATGAAGTAACTGAGGCACAGAGAAGTTATGTGACTTGCCCAAAGTCACACAGCTGACATGAAATGACTTGCCCAAGGTCACCCGGCAGACAAGTGATGGAGTCAGGATTAGAACCTTCCGACTCCCAGGCCCAAGCTCTATCTTCTATACCATGTGGAACCCGGATGAGAACCCAGGTCCTCTGACTTTCAGGCCTGTGCTCTTTCCACTGGGCCAAGAGTCAGTCAATCAATCAATCCATCGTATTTATTGAGCGCTTACTGTTTGCAGTTGGGGTGCCTCAGGACCCCTTCCTCTAGACTGTAAGCTCATTATGGGAAGGGGTCTGCTAATTCTGTTAGATTGTCCTCTCCCAGGTGCTACAGACAGTGCTCTGCACATAGTCAGCGCTCAACAGACACCACTGATTAGTTGAGTGATTGACTCTTTGCCTGCAGAGCAGTTGTCTGTCAATCAGGCAAGGGGAGAGTCAGGGGGCAGGTTTTATGCGGAGACCACAAAGTCACTTCAGCCAATCATGGTATTTACTGAGTGTTCACTACGTGCAGAGCACTGCACTGAGCGCTTGGGCGAGAACTAGTGGACACACCAGAACTAGCGGACATATTCCCTGCCGATAACGAGCTTCCGGTGTAGAAGGTATCAATGAATGGTGTTTACTATGTGCTTTCTTTGGGCAAAGCACTGTAACTATGGACTTAGCGGGTATAATGCATTCGGTAGATACACTTGTGCTGTGAGGGATGATGATAATAATAATAATAACAATGATAATAGTAATCAATATGTATTTGAAAATCCCTTTTGGTAATACGAAGTTGACTGATATCTTTCAAAAGGCCCGGCCCTGTTTGAAGAACTTTCCTGGAGATATTCCTCTGGGCAGAGGATGGGAGGGAATAGCTGATACTAAGGTCAGGCTTCAGAAATGACTCATGAGCCTTCTCATTTTATCAGTTTTCTTTTTTTTCTTATGGTATTAGTTAAGTACCTATTATGGGCCTACTACTGTTCTAAGTGATGGAGTACAGCTAATCAGGTTGGATACAGCCCATGTCCCACAGGGGCTCACAGATTAAGATTAAGATTACAGATGAGGGACGTGAGGCCCAGAGAGGTGATGTGACTTGCCCAAGGTCACACAGCAGGCTGTGAAGCAGAGTGATCCAGTGGAAAGAACACAGGCCTGGGAAACAGGGGACCTAGGTTTGAAACCCAGCTCTGCCACTTCTCTGCTGCTCAGTTTCCTCATGTCTAAAATGGGAATTTGATACCCGTTCCGCCTCCTACTTAGACTGTGACCCCACGTGGGATAGGGACCGTGTCCGACCTGATGAACTTATACCTAGCCCAGTGCTTAGAACAATGTTTGGCACCTAGTAAGTGCTTAACAAGTACGATAAGTACGATAAGAAACTCCTCACCCTGGGCTTCAAGGCTCTCCATCACCTCGCCCCCTCCTACCTCACCTCCCTTCTCTCCTTCTACAGCCCACCCCGCACCCTCCGCTCCTCTGCCGCTAATCTCCTCACCGTACCTTGTTCTCGCCTGTCCCACCATCGACCCCCGGCCCACATCATCCCCCGGGCCTGGAATGCCCTCCCTATGCCCATCCGCCAAGCTAGCTCTCTTACTCCCTTCAAGGCCCTACTGAGAGCTCACCTCCTCCAGGAGGCCTTCCCAGACTGAGCCCCTTCCTTCCTCTCCCCCTCGTCCCTCTCCATCCCCCCATCTTACCTCCTTCCCTTCCCCACAGCACCTGTATATATGTATATGTTTGTACATATTTATTACTCTATTTATTTATTTATTTTACTTGTACATATCTATTCTATTTATTTTATTTTGTTAGTTTGTTTGGTTTTGTTCTCTGTCTCCCCCTTTTAGACTGTGAGCCCACTGTTGGGTAGGGACTGTCTCTATATGTTGCCAACTTGTACTTCCCAAGCGCTTAGTACAGTGCTCTGCACACAGTAAGCGCTCAATAAATACGATTGATGATGATGATGATGATGATGATTAAATGTGGGAGCTGGGATGAGAACCCAGCTCCTCTAGACTGTCAGCTTGTTGGGGGCAGGGAATGTGCCTGTTGAGGGTTCTACTGTACTCTTTGAAGTGCTTAGTACAGGGCTTTGCACACAGTAGGCATTCAAGAAATATGACTAAATGAATTCTGACATTCCACGCTCCCTAACTGTGAAGTGCGGGTGTTTTTGAGGCGCTTTTTTTCAGAATGCATTTCTTTTGGATGAGTGAAATCGGCTCAAGGAAGAAGCGCGCGTTCTGCCTTTATTTGGGGGGAAAACCCCCCAAAAACCAGACTTGATTCAATCTACCCGACAAAGCGGTATCTGCAATCCCGGTGGGGGAACCACAACTGACCTTTCCAGAGAAGACCGTGGACGTCAAACCGGGAGCGCTGGGTTCAGGACGGATGCCACTTGTCCGGTCGCCAGCCCACTAGGAGGTCCCTCCGTGGGGGCGGGAGACCCCGGCCCAAGGAGGCCCCCGGATGTGGGGAGACCCTGAGAATGCAGCCGAAGCCTCTCCGCACGCTGGATCGGAAGATGAGGTTGTGTGGAGGCAATTCTGCTGGATTCCTGGTGACGTGGGGACTGGTGGCTCGGTCACCTCGGTCACTCGGTCAGCTTCTTCGCCTTCTGTGACACCTTTATGGGCTCCGCCGCCGGTTAATCGAGAGAGAGCAACTGCAGAGTAGAGACAAAAATCTCTGTTCCAGGAACCACAGTCCTGGGGAATTCAATCCACTAGATCCTAGGCTCCCTAACCTCCTTATGCCTTTATCTGTAAGGGCTGAGTACAGTGGTTTATACACAGTAAGTTCTCAATAAATACGATTGAATGAATGAATGAATGAACCCCATCTCCACCCCACAACACTTAAGCATCTATCCCTACACCCTGCCACTTCCCATGCCATTCAGGCAAAAACTCCTCACCCTCGGCTTCAAGGCATCATCTCGCGCCCTCCTACCTCACCTCCCTTCTCTCCTTCTACAGCCCAGCCCACACACTCCGCTCCTCTGCTGCTAACCTCCTCACTGGGCCTCGGTCTTGCCTGTCCCGCCGTCGACCCCCGGCTCATGTCCTCCCCCTAGCCTGGAATGCCCTCCCTCTGCACATCCGCCAAACTAGCTCTCTTCCTCTCTTCAAAGCCCTACTGAGAGCTCACCTCCTCCAGGAGGCCTTCCCAGACTGAGCCCTCTCCTTTCTCTCCCCCTCCCCATCCCCCTGCCTTACCTCCTTCCCCTCCCCACAGCACCTGTATATACGTATATATGTTTGTATGTATTTAGTACTCTATTTTATTTGTACATATTTATTCTATTATTTTATTTTGTTAAGATGTTTTGTTTGGTTCTCTGTCTCCCCCTTCTAGACTGTGAGCCCACTGTTGGGTAGGGACCCTCTCTATATGTTGCCAACTTGTACTTCCCAAGTGCTTAGTACAGTGCTCTGCACACAGTAGTAAATCAATCAATCAGTAAATCAATAAATATGATTGAATGAATGAATGAATGCCTGTCTGTTTCCCTCTCTAGACTCATTGTGGATAGGGAATGTGTCTGCTAATTCCCTTCTAGTGTCCTCTCCCAAGCGCTGGTCCAGTGCTGTGCACCCAGTAAGCGCTCAATAAACACCACCAACTGATCGATCAATTGAAGGATTGACTGCTGGACACCTCTGGTCCACTGGCAGGCCCCCCGGTCCCGGGGTCTGTATTTAATAATAATGATGGCATTTATAATGCACTTACTATGGAGTGGAATGGAGTGAGCATGGGCTTGAGAGTCAGAAGGTCATGGGTTCTTATCATTCATTCATTCATTCTATCGTATTTACTGAGCGCTTACTGGATGCACAACACTGTACTAAGTGCTTGCAAAATACAATTCGGCAACAGATAGAGACAATCCCTACCCAGCAGCAGGCTCACAGTCTAGAAGAGGGAGACAGACAACAAAACAAAACAAAACAAGTAGACAGGCCTCAACAGCATCAAAATAAATAGAATTATAGATCTATGCATATCATTAATAAAATAAATAGAATAATAAATATGTACAAATATACACAAGTGCTGTGGGGCAGGGAAGGGGGTAGAGCAGAAGGAGGGAGTAAGGGCAATGGGGAGGGGAGGAGGAGCAGAGGAAAAGGGGGGGCTCAGTCTGGGAAGGCCTCCTGGAGGAAGTGGGCTCTCAGTAGGGCTTTGAAGAGGAGAAGAGAGCTAGTTTGGTGGATCTGAGGAGGGCGGGCATTCCAGGCCAGAGGTAGGACGTGGGCCAGGGGTCGATGGCGGGATAGGCAAGACCGAAGCCCAGTGAGGAGGTTAGCAGCAGAGGAGCGGAGTGTGTGGGCTGGGCTGTAGGGGAAGCAGTGTGGCTCAGTGGAAAGAGTGTGGGCTTGGGAGTCAGAGGTCATGGGTTTGAATCCTGCCCCCACCACTTAGCTGTGTGACCTTGGGCAAGTCACTTCACTTCCCTGTGCCTCAGTTACCTCCTCTGTAAAATGGGGATTAAGACGGTGAGCCCCAAGTGGGGCAACCTGATCACCTTGTATCCCCCCCAGCGCTTAGAAGAGTGTTTTGCACATAGTAAGTGCTTAACAAATTCCACCATTATTATTATTATTATTATCATTATTATTATTATTAGAAGGAGAGAAGGGAGGTGAGGTAGGAGGGGGCAAGGGGATGGAGAGCTTCAAAGCCGATTGTGAGGAGTTTTTGCTTCATGCGAAGATTGATAGGCAACCACTGGAGATTTTTGAGGAGCAGGGGGGACACGCCCAGAGTGTGATTGAGAATGTGTGCCCCACCTGGGACGAGGACTCTGTCCAAGCCGATTTGCTTGTATCCACCCCAGCGCTTAGGGGTAGCGGTAGCAGGAAGAGGAAGTAGGGTTAGTGGGGGAAGGAGCAAGTGGGGGAAAGGAGGCAGAGGTACCAGGGAAAGAAATGGGAGAAAGAGGAAGTGGGGGGAAAGGGCTAACAGTAAGGGGGGGGGGGAGGAGGAGATTGGGGAGAAGGAGGTGGGGGGAGGAGGTAGGGGTAGCCGGGGTGTGAGCCCATTGTTGGGTAGGGATTCTCTCTATCTCTCGCCGAATTTTACTTTCCAAGCGCTTAGTACAGTACTCTGCATACAGTAAGCGCTCAGTAAATACGATTGAATGAATGAATGAAAGGGGTGGAGAAGGTATCATTCATTCCCTCATTCGATCGTAGTTACCAAGCGCTGTGTGTGGAGCACGGTACTAAGTACTTGAGAAGAATACAATAAAACAAGACACAGAAACATTCCCTGCCCACCTCTGACAGTTTAGAGGGGGAGACAGGCATTAATGGAAATAAATAAGGAAGTGGGGAGATAAAATTGGGAAGAAGATTGCGCGGGGGGGGGAGGGCTAGGGCTAGGGGTAGCAGGGGAAGAGATGGGGAAGGAGGAAGTGGGGGAAAGGGCTAGGGGCTGTGGAGGGCAGGAGACTGAGGGAGAACGAGGGGGTGGGAGGTAGGGATAGCAGGGGAGGAGATGGGGGAAGGAGGTAGTGGGGACACGGGGCCAGAGGTAGTAGTGGGGAGGAGATTGGGGGAGAAGGACGTGAGGGAAGGAGGTAGAGGGAAGGAGGTAGGGGGGAGATGGGGAAGAGATGGGGAGGTGGGGGTGGGGGAAGAAAGAAGTGGGAATAAGGGGCTGGGGGTAGTGGAGGAAGGAGATTGAGGGAGAAGGAGATGGGGAAGCGGAAGTGGAGGAAGGGGGTAGGGGTACCTGGGGGAAGGAGAAAGGGGAGAAAGAGGTGGAGGAATGAGGTAGGGGTAATAATGATGATGATAATAAGAATGACGGTATTCGTTAAGCGCTTACTATGCGCCAGGCACTGTACTAAGCGCCCGGCTCCACCAATTGTCAGCCGTGTGACTTTGGGCCTCAGTTACCTCATCTGTAAAATGGGGATTAAGACTGCGAACTCCGCTCCCCACCCCGCCCGTGGGACAACCTGATCACCATGTAACCTCCCCAGCGCTTAGAACAGTGCTTTGCACATAGTAAGCGCTTAATAAATGCTATTATTATTATTATTATTATTATTATTATTATTATTATTACAAGCAAATCAGGTCGAACACAGTCCCTGTCTCGTGGGGCTCACAGTCTCAATAGCGCTTTAGAACAGTGCTAGGCACAGAGAAAGCGCTTAACAAATACAATCCTCATTATTTTGCAGATGAGATAACTGTGGCGCAGAGAAACGAAGTGGCTTGGAAAGAAGGTTAGGGGAGCGGAGGGGGGAGATTGGGGGAGAAGAAGGCGGGGGAAGGAAGTGGGGAGAAAAGAGGGATGGGGGGAGGCAGGGAAAGCGGTGGGGGCGGGGCAGGGGGTGTCCCTCTTCCTCCCTTCCTGCCCCCGGCCCGGTCTCAGGTACAGAAGCGGGGAAGTGAGGAGGGGGTCGGGAGATGGGGAGCCTGCTGACCTCCTTCTCTTCCTTGGGGATTGAGAAGGTGGGCCGGGAGGCCAGCCTCCTGGGAGGGACCGAGCAGCAGGCGGGGGAGCCGCCGGTCGGGCCGAGCCGGGCCCGGAGGCCCCGAGGGGACCACGGAGAGTCCGGCGGGGAGCACGGGGAGCCAGGCGGGGAGCATGAGGAGCCAGCCGGCCAGCGCTCCACCGCCGCTGGGGGCGGGGGGGGGGAGGAGAGAGAGATGGAGGGCAGGGGACTGCAGCCCACGGAGCAGGAGGGAGGAGGGAGCGCCCGCGAGGAGCGGGTGGGGGGGGCGCTTGTACAGCGCTTAGTGCAGTGCTTGGCACACAGTCAGCGCCTAACAAATAACACAGTTCTCCTGATGATGATGATGATGCAAGGGGCGGGGACGGTGGACGGTCGCTATCCGGGGTCAAAGGCCCCGCGTACCGTACCCTTTCAGCCGAGGAGAGGGGCGGCGGTGGCCAGGTGGCCAGAGCAGATTGTCACCGCAGAGCCCCGCGGGGAAGCTGGTGGGCGACTCCTTTATGGCCGAGTATCCGGGGCCGGGGAGATTAAAAAGGGGAGGCTGAGGCCCCTCCCCGGACCGGCTCTGTCCGCCGTCGAGGAATCCCTGGAGAGGAGTACGATCCAAACCGCGGACCTTGGCGAGGGGGACGGATGGAGTCAGAAATCAATAATAACAGTCATGATGATAATAATTCATTCATTCAATCGTATTTATTGAGCGCTGACTGTGAGCAGGGCACTGTACTAAGCGCTTGGGAAGTACAAGTTGGCGACATATAGAGACGGTCCCTACCCAACAGTGGGCTCACAGTCTAGAAGGGGGAGACAGACAACAAAACAAATAGAATAAATATGTACAAGCAAAATAAATAAATGGCTCTTAAGCGCTGACTCGGTGCCAAAAACTGTTCTCAGCACTCAGGTAGATGTAAGGTGATCAGGTTGGATGCAGTCCCTTTTCAAACCATGTGAGGCTCACGGTCTTTATCACAGTCACAGAGTTGTCCAAGGTCACACAGAGCAGGCCAGTGACTGGGATTAGAGGTCCAGCATACTGGGGAAGCAGCATGACCTACTGGATAGGGCACGGGCCTAGGAGTCAGAAGGTCATGGGCTCTACGACTGGTCTGCTGTGTGACCCTGGGTAAATCACTTCACATTTCTGTGCTTCACTTACCTCATCTGTAAAATGAGGATTGAGACTGTGAGCCCCACATGGGACAGTGGCTGTGTCCACCTGGGTTTGCTTGTACCCATCCCAGCAGTTAGTTCTGTGCCTGGCACGTAGTAAGCTCTTGACAAATTCCATCATCATCATCATCACCAATCTCTCTCTTTTTGATGATATGAGTTTTTCAATGGTACGTGTAAGCACTGTATGAGGCACCGTTCTAAACGCTGGGGTAGATATAAGGTCATCAGGTTGGACACAAGTCCATGTGTTGAATCCCCAGCTTACAGATGAGGGAACTGAGGCCCAGAGAAGTGAAATCACATGGCAGGCAAGTGGCAGAGCCAGAATAGTAATGATGATAATACAGATGACATTTATTAAGCGCTCACTATGTGCAAAGCACTGTTCTAAGCGCTGGGGAGGTAACAAGGTGATCAGGTTGTCCCATGGGGGGCTCACAGTCTTAGTCCCCATTTTTACAGATGAGGGAACTGAGGCCCAGAGAAGTCAAGTGACTTGCCCAAAGTCACACAGCTGACAATTGGCGGTGCCGGGATTTGAACCCATGACCGCCGACTCCAAAGCCCTTGCTCTTTCCACTGAGCCAGGCTGCTTCTCAGAATAGAACCCAGTCCTTCTGACTCCCAGGCCCATGCTGTATTGCTCTATTGTCCTCTCCTAGGCACTTACTAGAGGGTTCTGCTCAGAGTAAGTGCTCAATAATTACCATGGATTAATGATTGATCCCAACAGGGGTGGCAGAGGGTGGCAAGTCACAGAGGGTGGTGTGTGGCCATCTGTGTAGCCAGCACCTGGCATTCTGAGGAGTGCAGAGAGAGGTAGAAGCAGCATGGCCCAGGTGGACAGAGCCTGGGGCCTGGGAGTCAGAATGGCTTGGGTTCGAACCCCGCCTCTACCGTAACCGTATGTCAGTTCTGTAACCATTCATTCATTCATCAATTCAATCGTATTTATTGAGGGCTTACTGTGTGTAGAGCACCGTACTAAGCATTTGGAAAGTACAATTCATCAACCAAGAGAGACAATCCCTACCCAACAACAGGTTCACAGTCTAGAAGGGGGGAGACAATAAAACAAAACAAGTAGACAGGCATCAATAGCATCAATATAAAAAATAGACATATATACACATCGTGAAAAAAATTAATTGGCCAAGTCACTTCACTTCTCTGGGCCTCAGTTAGGGTGCTCAGCTAGGTCTAGTTCTCAGTGCTTAGTTCAGTGCTTGGCCCACGGTTAGAACTTAAAATTCCACAATAGTCAGAAGCAGCGTGGCTCAGTGGAAAGAGCACGGGCTTTGGAGTCAGAGGTCACGGGTTCAAATCCCAGCTCTGCCAACTGTCAGTGGTGTGACTTTGGGCAAGTCACTTCACTTCTCTGGGCCTCAGTTCCCTCATCTGTAAAATGGGGATTAAGACTGTGAGTTACCATGTGGGAGAGCTCACCTCCTCCAGGAGGCCTTCCCAGACTGAGCCCTCTCCTCAGTCTCCTCTCCCCCTCCCCAAGCCTTACCTCCTTCCCCTCCCCACAGCACAGTATATGTACATATGTATATGTACATATACAAATATGTATATTTGTACATATTTGTTACTCCATTTATTTTACTTGTACATGTTATTTATCTATTTATTTTATTTTGTTAATATGTTTTGTTCTGTCATCTGTCTCCCCCTTCTAGACTGTGAGCCCGCTGTTGGGTAGGGACCGTCTCTATATGTTGCCAACTTTTACTTCCCAAGCGCTTAGTACATTGCTCTGCACACAGTAAGCGCTCAATAAATAGGATTGAATGAATGAACCTGATTACCTTGTATCCCCCCGGGCTTAGAGCTTAGAACAGTGCTTCGTACGCCATCGTTATGATAAAGGCTGCCGGGTGGGGTTGAACCCGAGGGGTATGTAAGCACGGGGAGGGGCGGGGTGGCGATCCTCCCTGGTTTCTCTTGGTAATGAGCCGCCTGAGAAGTTGGAACAGTAAATGAGAATTTCCTCCGCACCTCCCCCCAAAGCCGAAACAGCCGATAAAAGGGGGAAAGAACTAGTTCCCTGGGGCCGCGGAACAAAGAAAGCAAATATCAAAGATCTGCGCTGAGACACCTTAATGGGGCAGAGGCCAAAGCACTCGAACCAGGATGGCATGCTATGAGGTACAGGCTGCTTGAAACTCCTGTGACATGGGACTATCTTCAGGAAATTTGGGGAAGCCAGTCGGATTGGTAGCTATTTTAGGTCGGGGGGGTGGAGGGAGTGTGTGTGTGTGTGTGTGCGCGCGCATCTACGCCCCTTTCAATTAGGCTAAGCGTGAGGTATAAAGTGTTCCGCTGTATACGGTGGTAATAATCAATCAATCATATTTATTGAGCGCTTACTGTGTGCAGAGCACTGTACTAAGCGCTTGGGAAGTCCAAGTTGGCAACATATAGAGACAGTCCCTACCCAACAGTGGGCTCACAGTCTAAAAGTAATACTAATAATTCATACATACATAATAATACATAATAATAATGATGGTGGCATTTGTTAAGGGCTATGTGTCGGGCACGGTACTGAGCGCCGGGGTGGGTACAAGCAAATTGGGTTGGACCCAGTCACTGTCCCACCTGGGGCTCCCGATCGCAATCCCCATTTTACAGATGAGGGAACTGGAGCACAGTGAAATCCAGTGACTTGTGGCTCAGTGGAAAGAGCACGGGCTCGGTCATGGATTCTAATCCCGACTCCACCACTTGTCAGCTGTGTGACCTTGGGCAAGCCACTTAACTTCTCTGTGCCTCAATTACCTCATCTGTAAAATGGGGATTAAGATTGTGAGCCCCACGTTGGACAACCTGACCACTTTGTATCCCCCCCCCCCCCGCGCTTAGAACAGTACTTTGCACATAGTAAGTGGTTAACAAATACCATCATTATCATTATTATTGAGGTCACACAGCAGACAAGTGGTGGAGTCGGGAGTAGAATGGACCTTCTGACTCCCGTCAGAAGGCCCGTGCTCTTTCCACTAAGCCGTGCTGCTCCGGTGAGCGTCTCCTCCAGGCGCGCGGGCCGGGCGGGTCGGGACCGGGCGAGTTCGGCGACGGCGGCGGTTCTCGGCGGTGCAGGGCCGTCGCCATGGCAGCGGCCTCCCTCTTCCGCCAAGTCCCTTAGGCTCAGCCCGTTCTGCTCTTTAAATTCCCCGCCGATTTCCGGAGGACGCGGACCCCACAAGGGCAATCTGGGGGTGGGAGACCAGCACGCACATTCCGCTCCTCTGCTGCTAACTTCCTCACTGGGCCTCGGTCTTGCCTGTCCCGCCGTCGATCCCTGGCCCACGTCCTACGTCTGGCCTGGAATGCCCTCCCTCCTCACATCCGCCAAAATAGCTCACTTCGCTCCTTCGAGGACCTACTGAAAGCTCACCTCCTCCAGGAGGCCATCCCAGACTGTGCCCCCCTCTTCCTATCGCTCCTACTCCCTCCCTCTGCTCTACCCCCCCCCGCCCCACAGCACTTGTGTATATAGGAACATATTTATTATACTATATTTTATTAATGATGCGCATATATCTATAATTCTATTGATTTATTTTGATGCTTTGTTTTCTTGTCTGCCTTCCCCCTTCTAGACTGTGAGACCGTTGTTGGGTAGGGATTGTCTTTATTTTGCCTAATTGTATTTTCCAAATGCTTAGTACAGTGCTCTGCACACAGCTAGTGCTCAAGAAATACGATTGAATGAATGAACGATTGAGCTCTAATCCCGGCTCTGCCCCTTGTCTGCTATGTGATCTTAGGGCAAATCATCCCACCTCTCTGGGCCCCGGTTACCTCATCTGGAAAATCGGGACCAAGATTGTGAGCCCCACGTGGGTCAGGGACTGCGTCCAACCCGATTTGCTTGTATCCACCCCAGCGTTTAGGACAGTGCCCGGCACAAAGGAAATGCTTAACAAATATCATTATAATTTTTATTACTATTATTATTCTTCTCAAAGATTGGGGTTCTAATTCTGACTGCGGCTCATGGATGCTTATTTGACCGTAGGCAAATCACTTAACTTTTCATTCATTCATTCATTCATTCATTCAGTCGTATTTATTGAACGCTTACTGTGTGCAGGGCACTGTACTAAGCGCTTGGGAAGTACAAGTTGGAAGCATATAGAGACGGTCCCTACCCAACAACGAGCTCACGGTCTAGAGGGGGAGACAGGCATTAATACAAATAGGTAAAACAATAAATTACAGATAGTTACTTAGGTGCTGTGGGGAGTCACTCATTCAATCGCATTTATTGAGCGCTCACTGTGTGCAGTGCACTGTACTAAGCGCTTGGGAAGTACAAATTGGAAACACAGAGAGACGGTCCCTTTTCATCCCCGCTTTCCAGACGAGGGAACTGAGGCAGGGAGAAGTGAAGTGACTTGTCCGAGGTCACAGGGCAGAGCGACCCCGCCAGCCCCCCGGCCCTCACGGGCCCCTCCTTACGTTGAGCAGCGTCTCCCCGCCCACCTCCGCCGTGGCGCGCCCCTCCCCTCCCCTCCCCTCCCCTCCCCTCAGAAAGGCCCCCTCCCGGCCTGCCCCTCGCGGCGCCTGGCGTCCGCGCGCGGGCTGCCCCTCTCGCCGCCTGCCCGCGGCCCCGCGCGGCCTGCCCACCGCGAGGCTTGTCACCGCCCCCGCCTTTTCACTCATTCATTCATTCAATCGTATTTACTGAGCGCTTACTGGGTGCAGAGCACTGTACCAAGCGCTTGGGAAGTACAAGTCGGCAACATATAGAAACGGTCCCTACCCAACAATTCATTCATTCAATCGTATTTATTGAGTGCCTATTGAGAAGCAGCGTGGCTCAGTGGAAAGAACCCGGGCTTTGGAGTCAGAGGTCGTGGGTTCGAATCCCGACTCCACCACAAGTCTGCTGTGTGACCTTGGGCAAGTCACTTCACTTCTCTGAGCCTCAGTTCCCTCATCTGTAAAAATGGGGATTAAGACTGTGAGCCCCACGTGGGACAACTCACATTGTATCCCCCCCAGCGCTTAGAACAGTGCTTTGCACATAGTAAGCGCTTAACAAATGCCATTATTATTATTATTATTATTATTATTACTGGGTGCGGAGCACTGTACTAAGCGCTTGGGAAGTACAAGTCAGCAACATGTAGAAACGGTCCCTACCCAACAATTCATTCATTCAATCGTATTTATTGAGCGCTTACTGGGTGCGGAGCACTGTACTAAGCGCTTGGGAAGTCCAAGTAGGCAACATATAGAAACGGTCCCTACCCAACAATGGGCTCACAGTCTAGAAGTGCCTGATACCAAATAAACACTTAACAAATACCATTATTATTATTGTTGTTGTTGTTAAGCAGCGTGGCTCAGTGGAAAGAGCACGGGCTTTGGGGTCATAGGTTATGGATTCAAATCCTACCTTGGCCAGTTGTCAGCTGTGTGACTTTGAGCAAGCCACTTAACTTCTCTGTGCCTGTTACCTCATCTGTAAAATGGGGATTAAGACTGTGAGCCCCCCGTGGGGCAACCTGATCACCTTGTAGCCTCCCCAGCGTTTAGAACAGTGCTTAACTGAGCCACCTCCTTCCTCTCCCCCTCTTCCTCCTCCCCATCCCCACCGCCTTACCTCCTTCCCCTCCCCACAGCACCTGTATGTTTGTACGTATTTATTACTCTATTTTATTTGTACATATTTATTCTATTCATTTTATTTTGTTAATATGTTTTGTTTTGTTCTCTGTCTCCCACTTCTAGACTGTGAGCCCGCTGTTGGGTAGGGACCGTCTCTATATATTGCCGACTTGTACTTCCCCAGCGCCTAGTACAGTTCTCTGCTCAATTTCTTCATCTTTAAAATGTGGATTCCATATCTGTAACTTCCTTCTTAGATGGAGCGCTCCCCCCTACCCGCCCGCCCGCCCCACATTCCCCCACCTCTTTCTCCCTAATCTCCTCCTCCCAGCTACCCCTACCCCCTTCCTCCACCTCCCCATCTCCTCCACACTTGCCCCTGCCTCTTTCCTCCACCTCCTTCTCCCCCATCTCTTTCCTCCTCTACACTTAGCCCCTTCCTCCCACTTCTTCCTTGCCCCACCTCTGCCTCATCTACGAAATAGGGATTCAATACCTATTCTCCCTCCTACTCAGACTCTGAGTCCCACGTGGGACCTGATGATCTTGTATCTACCCCAGCACTTAGTACAGTGCTTGGCACATAGTAAGTGATTAACAAATGCCATTATCATTATTGTTATTAACAAGAAGTCTGGAAGACAATACCAACATAGCCTTCTGCTGTCCTTAGAATCTCTTTATTCATTCATTCAATCATATTTATTGAGCACTTAGTGTGTGCAAAGCACTGTACTGAGCACTTGCGAGAGTACATCACAACAAGTGCACAGTCTAGAGGGGAAGCCAGACATTAATATAAATAAACAGATAAATGAATAAATAAAAAATACATCAAGCTAAGAGTACTAGAGACAAGTCCTCATTTCAACCACATAAGAACTCCTATATGCTAATGACTAAACCCTAGTCAGGCACATAAAAACAAGTATTTGCATTATGAACCACTTTTCAGAATTAGTAAGTGCTATGGACTGTGAGCCCACTGTTGGGTAGGGACTGTCTCTATATGTTGCCAACTTGTGCTTCCCAAGCGCTTAGTACAGTGCTCTGCACACAGTAAGCTCCCAATAAATACGATTGATTGATTGATTGATTGACTGTGAATTAGCCTGAAGAAGAGCCCTACAAATAAGTAAGAATCTCCATTGCAGGCACAGAGTTGAATACTATTAATTTAGTTGTTGTCTCCTCTCCATTGCATGTTCTTAAGGTGGTTCTTTGTTGGACTGATTGCTTTGTTGCACACAGGATCTCCTCTTTGTTTTCAAGCTGGCCTTTTGCATCCTGATCTTTGTGAATCCTCTGCAATCCTCCATAAATACTGTTGATTATGATGATGATGATGATGATGATGCCTGCCAGTTTGTTCCATCTGCTGCAGTGGTCTCCCAGCCTCCCTCTGCTTGTTCATATAGTGGTTTTTTTGTTCTTTTTTAAAAATGGTATTAAGTGCTTACTATGTATCAGGCACTGTACTAAGCACTATGGTAGATACACGCTAATGAGGTTGGACACAGTCCAAGTACCACATGGGGCTCACAGTCTTAATCCACATTTTACAGATGAGGAAACTGAGGCACAGAGAAATAACTTGCCCAAGGTCACAAAGCAGACAAGTGGTGGAACCGGAATTAGAACCTGGTCCTTCTAACTCCCGTGCCTGTGCTCTACCCACTGGGTAATGCTGCTTCTCTTGAGGTTGTGCTAGCCTGAATTTTTGAATCATTTGTTTTGCTCTCACTGCTTATGTAGTCCCCTCTTTTAGTAGGCTGAATGAGCCTTCTGAAGTATCTTCTATAGTAGATAGATTCCCATCAATGTGTGCCCCACATCATACTTCCTGTTTCACAGTAACTCACAACCATGGCGTTATTTGTGACTCAACTCTGTCCTTCACCCTGCACATTCTATCTGTCACCAAATGCTGTCTGTATTACTTTCACAACCTCCCCAGAATCCACCCATTCCTCAGCATACAAACTGCTACTGCACTGGTCCAAGCACTTGTCTTACCCCATCATTATTACTGCATCAACCTCCTTGCTGCCTGTCCTGTCTCCAGCTTCTCCTCTCTCCAGCCTGTAGTTCACACTGTTCCTCATGGTCATTTTTCTGAGCAATCATTCTGTACATGTCTCCCCCCTCCTCAAAAACCTCCATTGGTTATACATCCATCTTACCAACAAACAAAAACTCCTCAACATCAGCTTTAAGTCACTTAATCAGCTCTCTCCTCACACAATGTATCCTCATTCTTTACCCATTATCTAGCCCGCAACACTTCATTCCACACCAACTTACTATGCCTTGATATTGTCTCTTTTACCATCGACCCCTTGCTCACACCCACCCTTCTGCCGAAACTCCCTCCCACTTCGTGTCTGACAGACCACCATTCTCCCCATCTTCAAAGCCCTACTAAAATCACACCTCCTCCAGGAAGCCTTCCCTGACTAATCACTCATCTCTTCAAACTGTTTTTCCTCCCTCATGCTTCACCTATACATTTAAGTCTGAATTTTCTAAGCAGTTAGGTTCTTACCACAGGGCCTCAGCTCATTCTTGTTTATCCCACTCCTGACCTCTTGCCCATGTCCTCCCTCTGGACTGGAACTCCCTCCTCCATTCTCCCCACCTTCAAACATCTCCTAAAATCACATCTCCTCCAAGAGATCCTCCTTTCTTAGGCCCTCATTTCCTATACCTGCCTTTGCCTCTGTGTCATTCATTCATTCATTCATTCAATCGTATTTATTGAGCGCTTACTGTGTGCAGAGCACTGTACTAAGCGCTTGGGAAGTACAAGTTGGCAACAGATAGAGACGGTCCCTACCCAACAGTGGGCTCACAGTCTAGACGGGGGAGACAGATAGCAGAACAAAACATATTAACAGAATAAAATAAATAGTATAGTAAATATGTACAAGTAAAATAAATAGGGTAATAAATCTGTACAAACATATATACAGGTGCTGTGGGGGGGGAAGGAGGTAAGGCGGGGGGAAGGGGGAGGGGGAGAGGAAGGAGGGGGGCTCAGTCTGGGAGGGCCTCCTGGAGGAGGTGAGCTCTCAGTAGGGCTTTGAAGGGAGGAAGAGAGCTAGCTTGGCGGATGTGCGGAGGGAGGGCATTCCAGGCCAGGGGGAGGACGTGGGCCGGGGGTCGACGGCGGGCCGGGCGAGAATGAGGCACAGTGAGGAGGTTAGCGGCAGAGGAGCGGAGGGTGCGCGCTGGGCCGTAGAAGGAAAGAAGGGAGGTGAGGTAGGAGGGGGCGAGGTGATGGAGAGCCTTGAAGCCGAGAGTGAGGAGTTTTTGCCTGATGTGTAGGTTGACTGGTAGCCACTGGAGATTTTTGAGGAGGGGAGTAACATGCCCAGAGCGTTTCTGCACAAAGACGATCCGGGCAGCAGCGTGAAGTATAGACTGAAGTGGGGAGAGACAGGAGGATGGGAGATCAGAGAGGAGGCTGATACTAATACTAATTGAACTGAGTGCAGAGCCGTTTATTCAGAGAGTACTATATTACAGATTTGGGAGAAACGTTTTCCGTCCACAACGAGACATAGATGGAGCAGGCTTTTGGGTCTTGACCTACCTCCCCGGTATCTGCTGTCCAGACAGAACAAGGCTGATTAGCTTGCACTCACTGGGGAAACTCAAGCCTCTGGAAGCCTGGGAATCAGGTGGCCAAGGCAAAGATGCCAGCTGTTTCTTTGTGGCTACTGCTCCTAATTCTAGAAGGTTCTGGTCCAATGACTTGGCATACTTTAGCAGAAGAGCAACCCAGGTTAGAGGCGTCATTATTAGACGTGTAGAAAGAGACCAGCTTCATTCAGTCAATCGTATTTATTGAGCTCTTACTGTGTGCAGAGCACTGCACTATGTGCTTGATCAAGTCCTGGGCTGCCAGGATTTCTTCCTTCTGCTTGCCTCTACTTCCTACCTCATCCTTGCTTTTTTGGAACAGATGGGCTCAGTGTCTCCTTCCGATAGTCATCAACCTGCTGACACCTTGGTGTCATCCTCGATTCCGCTCTCTCGTTCGCCCCACACATCCAATCCGTCACCAAAACTGGCCAGTCTCACCTCCGCAACATCGCCAAGATCCGCCCTTTCCTCTCCATCCAAACCGCTACCCTGCTGGTTCAATCTCTCTGTTCTAGGACATGTACACTTTAAGCACTTAATATCCACCCCACTCTCAGCCTCACAGCATTTACGTTACATATCCTTTTATCTTCCCATTTCCCCTATCTCTAATTTACTTTAATGTCTAGCTTCCCCTCTAGGCTATAAGCTCTTTATGGGCAGGGGTATTGTCTACCAACTCTACTGTATTGTACTCTCCCAGTCATTTAGTACAGTGCTCTGCATTTAGTAAGTGCACAATAAATACTCTTTGTTGATTGATTGCACTTATTCTCCCAGCATTTTTGTTCATATTCTTATTCTTGGGTGCCTCCTCTACCTGTAGTTTACTTCAGTGTCTGTCTCCCCTGCTTGACTGTGATCTCCTTAAGGGCAGGAACCATGCCTACCTACTCTTTTGTACTCTTCCTAGTACTCAGTAAGTACTAATGATTAACAGATAGTAGATATATAGACAGGTAGATAGGTAAATAAGGGCCTTTCATTTTGAAAGATGACACTGTCCATACAGGTAAATGTGTATGGAAGAACCCATGTATAACATTCTCTTCTGAATTCCTCTAACTTCAGGGGGCCTCCTTGATGGTGGAAGGCATATTTTAAAACTCATTACCATGTTTCTGCTATCTGTATAAGAAGGTATTTCTACATTGTAAACTCGTGGTGGGCGGGGAACATGCCTTTCAACCCTGTTGTAGTCTACCAAGCTCTTAGTATAATGCTCTGCATACAGCAAACGCTCAGTAACAGTGATTGGTTGATTGATACCTTTGATAAGAGCCACCCCATCTGTACCTTTTCATGGTGCCATGATAGTGAGAATGGAGCTATATAGTTGTAGTAATCATTAGAAACCTTCAGTTTGGTGATGGGCAGCATATTTGTGGATTTAAATCTCAATCATTTTCATTTTC
This sequence comes from Tachyglossus aculeatus, assembly GCF_015852505.1. Lineage (NCBI taxonomy): Eukaryota > Metazoa > Chordata > Mammalia > Monotremata > Tachyglossidae > Tachyglossus > Tachyglossus aculeatus. Next base: position 10,109,068 of record NC_052071.1, read on the forward strand.
ATCAAACCCATCTTAATGGCATCCTTTTGCCAGTCTCAGTTTTCTGCAGGTATGTCATCTGGGTATATACAGATTCGGTAGGTGACTGAGATATTCCATCAGTGGGCCACAGTAATCATTAGATGGCAAGACACAGTCACAAGGAATGGTGTTCTGCAATAAAGTCCTCCAACATCAAAACAATGCTTGTTGCCTCATATCTCTGCTGGTGAGATATGTGAAAGAGAAGACAGCAGTAAGTTGCTATATTCGTGGCTCAGTGGAAAGAGCACAGTCTTGGAAGCCAGAGGTCGTGGGTTCTAATCCTGACTCTTCCACTTGTCAGCTGTGTGACTTTGGGCAAGTCACTTAACTTCTCTGTGCCGCAGTTACCTCATCTGTAAAATGGGGATTAAGACTGTGAACCCCACAGGTGGGACAACCTGATCACTTTGAATCCCCCCCAGCTCTTAGAACAGTGCTTTGCACATAGTAAGTACTTAACAAATACCATCATTATTATTAAGAAGCGGTGTGGCTTAGTGGAAAGAGCACGGGTTTGGGAGTCAGAGGTCGTTGGTTCTAATCTCAGCTCCTCCACTTACCTGCTGTGTGACCTTGGGCAAGTCACTTCACTTCTCAGTGCCTCAGTTACCTCATCTGTAAAATGGGATGAAGACTGTGAGCCCCGCGGGGGGCAGCCTGATCACCCCAGCGCTTAGAACAGTGCTTTACACATAGTAAGCGCTTAATAAATGCCATCATTATTATTATTATTACAAGTTGGCCACATAGCAGACTTCGTACATAGTGAACGCGGGCTTGCTCCGACTGCGCATGCGCCGCGCTCTCCCGGGCGGGCCCCCTTTCCCCTCCCGCCCGGGCTCTGACTGCGCATGCGTAGCGCTCTGCAGGACGGGGGCTCCCTTCTCCCCCGTCCCGGGCTCTGACTGCGCATGCGCCGCGCTCTCCAGGGCGGGCCTCCCTCCTCCCGCCCCCCGTGGAGCACTGCGACTGCGCATGGTCCGCCCTCTCCGGGGCGGGGCCCCCTCCTCCGCTCGCCTACGCTTCCACTGCGCATGCGCCCCTCACCTTCCCCTCCCCCCTCCGGTCTCCGAACGCGCATGCGCCGAGCTCCCTACCTTCTCGGGCTTCGATTGCGCATGCGCCACGCCATCTGGGCTTGAGTATGTATCTTTGAGAACTGTATCGTACATTCATTCACTCAATCGTATTTATTGAGCGCTTGCTGTGTGTAGAGCACTGTACTAAGCGCTTGGGAATAGGATAGTATATAGTATATTACAGTATAGTATAGAGAAGCAGTGTGGTTTAGACTGTGAGCCCACTGTTGGGTAGGGACTGTGTCTATATGTTGCCAACCTGTACTTCCCAAGCGCTTAGTACAGTGCTCTGCAATCAATCAATTGTATTTATTGAGCGCTTACTGTGTGCAGAGCACTGTACTAAGCGCTTGCGAAGTACAAGTTGGCAACATATAGAGACAGTCCCTACTCAACAGTGGGCTCACAGTCTAAAAGGGGGAGACAGAGAACAAAACCATACTAACAAAATAAAATAGAATAGATATGTACAAGTAAAATAAATAAATAGAGTAATAAATATGTACAAACATACATATATACAGGTGCTGTGGGGAAGGGAAGGTGGTAAGATGGGGGGGATGGAGAAGGGGACGAGGGGGAGAGGAAGGAAGGGGCTCAGTCTGGGAAGGCCTCCTGGAGGAGGTGAGCTCTCAGTAGGGACTTGAAGGGAGGAAGAGAGCTAGCTTGGCAGATAGGCAGAGGGAGGGCATTCCAGGCCCGGGGGATGAAGTGGGCCGGGGGTCGATGGCGGGACAGGTGAGAACGAGGTACGGTGAGGAGATTAGCGGCAGAGGAGCGGAGGGTGTGGGGTGGGCTGTAAAAGGAGAGAAGGGAGGTGCGGTAGGAGGGGGCGAGGTGATGGAGAGCCTTGAAGCCCAGGGTGAGGAGTTTCTTCACACAGTAAGTGCTCAATAAATTGATTGATTGTGGTTTAGTGGCAAGAGCCCGGGCTTTCGAGTCAGATGTCAGGGGTTCAAATCCCGACTCCACCGCTTGTCAGCTGAGTGATCTTGGGGCAAGTAACTTCACTTCTCTGGGCCTCAGTTCCATCTGTAAAATGGGGATGAAAACTGTGAGCCCCGCGGGGGGCAACCTGATCACCTTGTAACCCCCAGCACTTAGAACAGTGCTTTGCACATAGTAAGCGCCTAATAAATGCCATCATTATTATTATAAGTTGGCAACGTAGTGAGCGCGGGCGCCCTCCGACTGCGCATGCGCCGCGCTCTCCCGAGCGGGCCCCCTTTGCCGCTCCCGCCTGGGCTCTGACTGCGCATGCGCTACGCTCTCCAGGGCGGGGGCTCCCTTCTCCCCGGCCCGGGCTCCGGCCGCGCTTGCGCCGCTCTTTTCAGGACGGGCCTCCCTCCTCCCCCAACCGAGGCGCACTACCTATCCGGGGCGGGGCCCCCTCCTCCCCTCGCCGAGTCTCCGAATGCGCACGCGCCCCGCTTCTCCTCCCCTCCCACTGGCTCCGCATGCGCAGAGCTCCCTCCCTTCTCCCCCCTCCCTTTCCCGGGCTTCGAATGCGCATGCGCTGCGCCTTCCGGCTGAAGGTGTAGCTTTGGTGACTGTATCGTTCATTTATTCCTTCCTTCATTCATTCATTCATATTTATTGAGCGCTTACTGTGTGTAGAGCACTGTACTAAGCGCTTCGGAATAGGATAGTATATAGTATACTGCACTAAAGTATAGTACAGTATAGAGAAGCAGTGTGGTTCAGTGGCAAGAGCCCGGGCTTTGGAGTCAGATGTCAGGGGTTCGAATCCCGCTCCACCGCTTGTCACCTCTGTGACCTTGGGCAACTCATTTCACTTCTCTGGGCCTCAGTTACCTCCTCTGTAAAATGGGGATTAAGACCGTGAGCCCCACGTGGGACAACCTGATCACCTTGTAAATTCCCCAGCGCTTAGTACAGTGCTTTGCACATAGTAAGCGCTTAATATATGCCATAATTATTATTATTATTATTACAATTTGGCGACATAGTGAGCACCGGGGCGCTCCGACTGCGCATGCGCCGCGCTCTCCCGGGTGGGCCCCCTTTTTCCCTTCCCGCCCGGGGCTCTGACTGCGCATGCGCCACGGTCTCCAGGGCGGGGGCTCCCTTCTCCTCCGGTCCGGGCACCGACCGCGCATGCGCCGCGCTCTCCAGGACGGGCCTCCCTCCTCCCCCCGAACCCCCCGTGGCGCGTTGCGACTGCGCATGCTCCGACCTCTCCGGGGCGGGGCCTCCTCCTCCCCTCGCCTAGGCTCCGACTGCGCATGGTTACTGGGTGGTTTCCCGGGCGGGCGGTCCAGGTGCCGCAGCGTGTGTGCTGTATGTCTCCCTGGCCGGGCACTGTCCACTACAGGGAGGCATCCCGGCCAGGCAGCGTAGACATCCCCGAGTGGCATCCCGGCCAGGCGGTGTAAACGCTTCAGTGCGGTGTCCTGGCCGGACAGTCTAGCTGCTGCAGGTCTTCAGTGTGGGGCTGGACTGACTTCAGTGTCCTCTCCACCGCTGTTGGTGGAGGACACTTTTCTGGGCTACCTCCCCGTCCGGGAGACCCTGACGTATGCAGCGCAGCTGGCCAGCGGCACCGGCTCCCCTGACTTCTTCTGCAGGAAGGTGGGTGAGCGGGCATCAGCAAACCCTAAGCGTCCAAACTATGCCCTCCTCTTGGGGAGAAGTCCATGCCTGAGTTTACCCCTTCAGTCTTTGGGCTTCTCATTTCAGGGGCTACCCCATCATCATCAATCGTATTTATTGAGCGCTTACTGTGTGCAGAGCACTGTACTAAGCGCTTGAGGCCCGGTGGCCACATGCAGAGTCCTTGGGGTGTCCAGCCGGCCTTCCCCACAGGGACTCATGGGCAAAAGAACTTGAGGGGATCAGGGTGGGACTGGGACTCTGGGTGGTCACTCTGTGCCCTCAGGGAGAGGCAGGGCTATTTGGTGGACATACTGACTGTACTCTGTGCCCACAGTGGTGTGGCCATGTGGTGGGCACACTGACCATGCTCTGTGCCTGCAGGCAGAGTGGTGGCCATGCGGTGGGCATGCTGACTGTACTCTGTGCCCGCAGTCAGAGCAGTGGCCATGTGGTGGGGGCACTGACCGTGCTCTGTGCCTGCAGGTAGAGTGGTGGCCCTGCAGTGGTCAAGCTGAGCTTGTTCTGTGCCCACAGGTAGAGTCGGGGATGGTGGAGCTGAGCCTCGGCCACGTGGCGGACACGCTGATCGGGAGCCGTGCGACCGGAGGCGTTTCTAATGGCGAAAGTCCATGGCGGCCCAACTCCTCCAGGATCCAAGTGAGCGGCTGGCCTGCGAAGCCATCTCTGAGCACTTCAGGGGGCCCCAGAAAGCAGGCCCTTCTGCTCTGATGTGGGTACTTTAAAGTGCTTTAAAGCCAATGGTAAGGAGTTTCTGTTTGATGCAGTGGTGGATGGGTAGCCACTGGAAGTTTTTGTAGAAAACCGATCCAGATAGCAGAATGAAGTATGGACTGTAGTGGGGAGAGACAGACGGCTGGGAGGTAAGCAAGGAGGCTGACGCAGAAATCCAAGCGGGATAGGATAAGCGTCAAAATGACACGAGCCACAGCACCATAAACCCTGGCATCATCGTTCATTGTAGTGCGGTCAGTAGGTGTCATGAAGCTCAGCGGCTTACTAAGGACATGATACCGGAGTTTTCTTCCTTTGCTGGCTTTTCTATCCACTTTCCTGTGAATTTTACTCCGTAACTTCTGAATAGCCGGCCATTGCCCGCCCATGGCCAACTGATCATTCGGATCCAAGGAACTGGTCTTCCGTTCTATAAGTTCTTGCAGAAGCTGGTGGTAAAAGTCATCATCACCAAAGATCTCTTCATCCAGGTCCTTCAAGTGAGCGTTGGCTGGAGCCTGCGGCAAAATCTCCTGCTGCCCTGGCACGCTGTCGGGGATAGGCTGGAGTTCTGGCTCGGCCTTGCCAAGAACACGGTACAAAGAGCGCTTAGTCTGCATCCGCCGAAGTAATCTCTCTTTGTCCATCGGAATATGGTCTATCTGAGTCTGGATTGGGCGCTCAGAGGCTCCAAAACCCTTTCCCGGCTTGCCAGAAGCCAATTTGGTTTTGTCATGCCATTTTTGCAGCGTCCGGTTACGATAGGATGTGAAATCGGCAAAGCGTTTTGCCATGGAGTCAGGGTAGTCACTCATCTCTAGCTTGCTTCCGCTTAGGTGGCCCTTTCCTCTGCAGCTGCTGCTGCTGCCGTCCCTCCTCAGAAAGCAGTTCTTCCTCCTCTACACTGGAAATTTCGTCCTCACTCTCTGCTTTGGGTTTTTTCCCACCTACCAGGTGCCTAGTGTCTGGATGCTGGCAAAGCAGTTCATCCTGAAGATCCACCAGAGACCTCAATAATGCTTTAAGAGCCTTATGACTTTTTTTCAGGATGCTGGCAAACTCTGATCCTCCCTTGTCCTTGAATATGGGGAACATTTCTGGCTGTGGAAGCTGGTTGGTGGTGAGCAGGGCCTTCTGCAATTTGATTCTTCCTTCCTAAAGCAGGTCCCATAATGCTATTTGGTTCTTCACAGCTCTTCCTTTCTCCATTTCCTCTGTCACTTTTCATTTCCATCTCCATTTCCATGTCCCACATGGGGCTAACGGCCTTAATCCCCATTTTCCAGGAGATGGAACCTAAGCCCAGAGAAGTGAAGTGACTTGCCCAAGGACCCACAGCAGACAGGTGGCGGAACTGGGATTAGAACCCAGGTCCTTCTGACTCTCGGGCCCGGGCTCTATCCTCTCGGCTACTCTGCTTCTCACCATTAATGTGGGTATTCAAGCTTTGGCTGTATTTTATGGCCCTCTGACGAGAAGCTCAAAACATTTTGCAGACGTCATCTCCTGACGGCCCACCGAGTTCGGGGAATATTGTCCCGTCCCAGCTTGCCTACCATATCGGTCTCCTCACCGGTCCCTCTGTCTCCGGTCTCTGTTGCCCAGGGTATTTTCCAAAAATCTCACCTGGAACAGCGATAGTTAAAGCCATGGAAGTGAATGAGCTCCCCAGAGGGAGTGAGTGTAAAGTCAGACGGAAAAGGTCTCAGAAGAGAACCTCAAGCGATCCATACAAGTTAAGGGATGGAGGGAGAAGAGGCACTGGTGAAAGACTTTTTCTTGACTTTGTGTTTTGAATGGCATTTGTTGAGCAACTCCTATGTGCGAGGCACTGTTCTTAAGTGCTGGGGTTGATACAAGATAATCGGGTTGGACAGAGTCCCTTTCCCCCATAGGGCTCACAGTCTTATTCCCCATTTTACAAACGAGGCCACTGAGGCACAGAGAAGTGAAGCGACCTGCCCAAGGACACCCAGCTGACAAGTAGCAGAACTGGGGTTAGAACACGGGTCCTTCTGACTAGTAGGCCCGGTCTCTGTCCACTAGGCCTTGCCACGTATAGACCCCGAAACCATCGAGGGGCAGATGAGAACTGTGTCGACCTGTGTTCGGCCCACCTGTCCGGGATTCCGGCACACTGTCGGGCACCGTGACTCATGGGAATTTTTTGTGCTCGCTCTGTGCGAGGCCCTGTACTAATTGCTTGGGCAGAAACTAGCTAATCACATTGGACACGATCCCTGTCCCTTTTGGGGCCCACAGTCTTTGTCCCCATTTTGTGGATGAGGGAACTGAGGCACAGAGAAGTGAAATGACTTGCCCAAGGTCACACAGAAGACAAGTGGCAGAGCTGGGATTAGAGTCCATGATCTTCTGACTCCCAGAACCGGGTCTGTGTTTTAGACGGAAAAACATTGTTTTACCACGGAAAAACATTTCATCGTCACGGGGGCGCGTGATGATGACACTCCCCCGATTCGAGGCCAGAAAGGAGGGGATGCAGGCAGGAGCAGGAAGGCTGGCTCTAGGCCATAGGTCTGGGGTTTCCTTTGCTAACCCCCTGCCACACCCTAGACCGAGCCACCGGAGCCTGTTGTCGCGATACGGGGGTCGCTCGCTGGCCTCCCATAGCCCGAGCCGCCATGTAACTGTTATCGGTCAATTGTATCCATTGAGCCTTTACTCTGTGCAGAGCACTGTACGGAGTGCTTGGGAAAGTACACTGCCGTAAAGTTGATAGACATAATCCCTGTCCTTAAGAAGCTTGCAGTCTACAAGGGAAGATAGAAGTGCTTAGAGGGATAGCATCCAAGTGCACAGGCCACATAGAAGGGAGAACAAATAGGGGAAATGAGAACTTAGTTGTGGAAGACCTTTTAGAGGAGATAATAATAATGATAATAATTCTGCCATTTGTTAAGCGCTTATTCTTTATCAACCACTGTTCTAAGCGCTGGGGTAGATACAAGGTACTAGGGTTGTCCCACATGGGGCTCACAATCTTAATCTCAATCCCCACTTTATCGATGAGGTAACTGAGGCACAGAGAAGTTAAGTGGCTTCCCCCAGGTCACACAGCAGACAAGTGGAGGAGCTGGGATTAAAACCCACGTCCTCTGACTCCCAAGCCCGTGTTCTCTCTGCTAATCCAGGCTGTGGAGAAGTGATTTTAAGAGGGCTCTGAAGGTGGGGAGAGTGGTGGGCTGTCTAATTGGAAGGGCCAGGCTTTCCTGGTCGTTCCTTGGGTCCGGTGTCAGCGGCCCGGATGTGGGGGTTGTGAGGAGGGAACTGAGACGGGACAGGAAAGGGGGGTGGGGGTCGGGCCGGAGATGAGACTGACTGGAGAGGCATTTGGAATTAGTGTTTCTCTGGACAGACCCTTTCATCCTATCCTATTCATTCATTCGATTGTATTTATTGGGCACTTACTGTGTGCAGAGCACTGTACAAAGCACTTGGAAAGGACAATTTGGCAACAGATAGAGACAATCCCTACCTGACAGTGGACTCACAATTTAGAAGGGGGAGACAGACAACAAAAAAAATCAAGTAGACAGGCATCCCTAGCATCAGAATAGATCAATAGAATTATAGACAAATACACATCTTTAACAAAATAAATGGACAAATAAATATGTACAAATATACACAAGAGCTGTGGGGCGGGGCAGTGGGTAGAGCAGAGGGAGGGAGTAGGGGCGATGGAGAGGGGAGGAGGAGCAGAGGAAAAGGGGGTGCTCAATCTGGAAAGGCCTACCTGCCCTACTCTATCTTTCTGGCAACCATACCCTCATCCAATGATGCAGCTGGACCTTCCCTCAGGGACAACTGATCTCTACCCCAGCTGTTTCCAATCAGGGGAATTAATCAATCAGTCGTATTTATTGAGCACTTACTGTGTGCAGAGCACTGTACTAAGTGCTTGGGAAGTACAAGCTGGCAACATATAGAGACAGTCCCTACCGAACAGTGGGCTTACAGTCTAGAAGGGAATTAGTGACTGACGCATGCACGCCCCGCCCCCACAATCTCCCTGCCCTATATAAGCCTACAGGGGCCCCACTCACTTCAAGGCTGGTTGTCTTTGAATCGTTGTAAGGGCTGAGTTTGGTGAGCTGGGGAGAATAAGGGGATTTTTGGAAGGCGGTTTTGATGATTTGGGATCCTTGAATCTGCTTACTGGTTTGATTGCTGGGAGTTCTTTAAGGCCATGTAATTTCCCCATGATTTTGCCTGTAGGGTTGTGCTGAGAGGGTATCTTTATTCTACCCTGACCTTACTCATTCCTGCGTTGGGCGGTAAGGGTGGTTAGTGGGCAAAAGGGCTACTACTCCATCTTAGATGGCTTCCTGGGCACTCAAACTGCCTCTTTGTTCTACCACTTCTCTCCCTGGCAGGGGAAGTTCTAAGGGACGCTTTGCTACAGCAATCAACCAACAGCATTTGAGATCTTCCTTTGGGAGGAGTATTGTACTAACTGCTTATGAGAGCCTAGTAGAATAGATTAAGCAGACATGTTTCTTGCAGCCTTGACTCAACACACCTGTCCCCACTTCTCTGTTCTCATTATGGTGTTGCTTTCCCTTAAACCTTCAGATAGGCCTGTCTTGTGCATGCTGACATAATTCTCTTTGAATCTTACAGGTCCAGTATCGGTGTAATGAGGGGGATCGGATCCAGGTGATGCAGTACAGGTAAGGGAAGATTCTGGGTAAAACAATAGGTACTTAATTGATGTGGGGTGAATGCTTCAGTGCTTAGGGGGTGGGATTAAGTGCACTGGTGAGCTGGAAGGGAAAGTAAAATGTTTGGGGAGGGGCTAGGAAGATGAGAACTTTAGTTAGAGAAGGCCTGTTGAAGAAGAAACAACTTCAGTAGGCATTTTAAAGAGGTGGAAGACCCCTGGTACATTGGGTAGGTGGGGGGTGGGAATGCCAGATGGGAGGATATTTGGGATGGGTTGAGTGTGGATGTGGTCCAATTGAGGCATTAGGAGCTGGCTGGAGTTTTCGGGCTTTTCCTAATCCCAGGTGAGTGCCATCCGGAGGTGGATGTCGAAGGAGTCTTGATGAGCAGAAGAGAAGGACTAGCTCATTTCTCCTCCCAGAAGCTTCTCAGCACCCTTCCTGGCCATGAGGCCTGTTGCCCCTTCAGTGAGGACCCAGAACAGCTGATCCCAATGGAGTGGAAGAATCAGGAGCTGAGCTTCCATTCACTCATTCATTCAATCGTATGTATTGAGCGCTGATTGTGTGCAGAGCACTGTATTAAGCGCTTGGGAAGTACAAGTTAGCAACAAATAGAGGTGGTCCCATCTCTAAGGGAAGGTGATGGGGCCATGTGTGGATGACTAGGGGTTAATGCAGGAGGAGAATAAGGTGTGCAGAGGAGCCTCTCACTGTCAGTACTGTGGCTGGTTCTACCAAATGGGGCTAAGGCTCTGCATAGGGAACTGACTCGGTTTGACTTGACATTGGGACTGAGAAGACCCAGGACCCTGAATTCTATAGATGGGCCATTCCTGCCTGAACCCACAGTCCTGTCCACAGGGTCACTCTGCAAATCCTCAGCACCTCTAGCGGTGGAACCCCTCTGTGCTTGACAGTGACTTCCTCTGAGGAAGTTGGGAGGGTGGGCAGGAGCGGGGAAGAGCCTAGTGTTTAGAGTGATGCTGACTAAAGTGTTCTGTGGCTTGCTAGATGTGAGCTGTACTGGGCCAGGAAACTTCCCCAAGGCCCTCCATGCGGGGCTGTTCTGTGGAGGTATCATTCTCACGGACGTCGATCTCATTAATGCCTGGGTTCGGGGTCAGGGTTGGGTACTGGGTTGAAGGGCATAATGCTCTCACCAGGCTACCTGGCCACTCAAACTGCCTCTTTGTTCTCCAGCTTCTTGCTGTGGCTGTGGAAGTTCTCAAGGGCATTTGGCTCCTGCAATCCATCAATGGTACGTGAGGGCTTGCAGAGCACTGTACTAAGTGCTTGGCGGAGTAGACTGCAATACACCTGTTGCATGCCACCCTCACTCACCCACCTCAACACACCTGTCCCCACTTGTCTGCAATTCTAACAGAGTTCTCTTCCTGCCTTATAGGTCCAGCATCAATATAATAAGGGGGACCCAGAAGATACAATACAGGTAAGGGAAGAATCTGAGTAAAAAGATATGTACTTAATGGGGATTAATGCTTCAGGGCTTAGTGGGTGAGAGTAAGTGCATGCGTGAGCTGGAAGTGAAATTAAAATGCATGTTTAGAGGGGTGGGGGCATTGGGGGCTGGCATCAGGGGCCGGCAGTGGGGAGGAGGGCTTGTCAGAGAAGGCTTGTTAGAGAAGAAAAAATTTCAGTAGGGCATTACAAGATGTGGGAGAAGGCTGGGAGATCCACTGGGAAGGTGCAGGTCGGGGGTGGAGGGAGGATGTGGTCCAAGTGAGGCATAAGGAGCAGGCTGGAGCTTTTGGGCTTTTTCTAATCCCAGGTAAGTGTCGTTTGAAGGTGGATGTCGGAGTCCTTATGACGGGAAAAGATGGACCAGTGGATTTCCCTTCCCAGAACCTTCTCACCAACCTTCCTGGCCATGAGGACTGTTTCCCCTTCAGTGGGGACCCAGAGCAGCTGATCCCCATGGAGATGAGGAATCCAGAGCTAAGCTTCCATCTCTAAGGGAAGGTGATTGGGGGGCATGTGGGGATGATGAGGGGTTACTGCAAGAGGAAGACCAGGTGTGCAGAGGAGCCTGTCACTCTCAGTACTGTGGCTGGTTCTACCAACTGGGGCTAAGGCTCTGCATAGGGAACTGGTTCTGTCCAACTTAACTCTGGGACTGAGAAGACCCAGGGTCCTTAATTCTATAGAGGGGTCAGTTCTCCCTAAATGCAGTCCTGTCCACAGGGTCACCCTGCAAATCCCCAGTTCCTTTAGAGGTGGAACCCCTCTGTGTTTGACAGTGACTGCCTCTGAGGGAGGGGGAGAGGGGAAGGGGGAAGAGCCTAGTGTTAAGAGTGAAGCTCACTAAATGTTCTGTGGCTTGCTAGACATGAGCCTTTGTTGCCCGGGAAAACTTCCCCAAGGTTCTTCTCCCTGCAGGGCTGTTCTGTGGGGGTATCATCCAGAGGGATGTTGACCTCATTAATGCCCAGGTTCAGGATCAGGGATTGGTACTGGGGTGAAGGTCTTAAGGCTCCCTCTCAGAAGGCTTCCTGTCCACTCAGACTGCCTCTTCATTCCCCAGCCTCTCAGTGTGGCTGTGGAAGTTACAAAGGACACTTGGCTCCTGCAATTCATCAGTGGTATGTGTGTGCTTAGTATATGCAGACCACTGTACTAAGTGTTTGGGAGAACACAGAGCAACAGAACTAGCACACCTGTTGCCTGCCACCCTGACTCATGACCTCAGAACACCTGTCCCCACTTGACTGCAATTCTAACAGAGTTCCCTTTCAATCTTATAGGTCCAGCATCTGTTTGTTGGGGAGTCCCAGATGATACAACACAGGTAAGGGAAGGATATGAGTAAAAAGATAGGTACATGATGTGGGGTGAAAGCTTCAGTGCTTACAGGGTGGGATAAAGTGCATGAGCGAGCTGGAAGGGAAAACAAAGCGTATGTCGGAAGGGGCGTTGGGGGCTCGGGAGGATGAGAGCTTTCGTCGAGGTAGGCCTATTAGAGAAGAAACCATTCCGGTAGGGCTTTTAAAGCTGTGGGAGACGGGTGGTAGATCCACTGGATAGGTACGAGGTGGGGGTCCAGAGGGGAGGATGTGTGGGATGGGTTGAGGGTGGATGGTGGTCCAGGTGAGGCGTAATGAGCAAGCTGGAGCTTTCAGGCTCTTCCTGATCCCGGGTTAAGGCCATCCGGAGGTGGATGTCGGAGGAGTCCTGATGATGGGAAGAGATGGATGGGGGGATTTCCCTTCCCAGAACCTTCTCACCACCCCTCCAGGCCATGAGGACTGTTGCCCCTTCAGTGAGAACCCAGAGCAGCTGATCCCCATAGAGAGGAAGAATCAGGAGCTGAGCTTCCATTGCTTAAGGGAAGGTGATTAGGGCACGTGTGGATGATTAGGAGTTACTGCTGGAGGACTACAAGGTGTGTAGAGGGGCTTGGCTGTCTCAGTATTCCACCATCTGGGGCTAAGACCTTGTGTAGGGAACTGGTTCTGTCTGATTTGACTGTGGAACTGAGAAGACCCAGGACCCTTAATTCTGTAGATGGGTTATTCTTGCTTGAACCCACAGTCCTATCCACAGGGTCATCCTGAAAATCCTCTGCTCCTCTAGAGGTGGAACCCCTTTGTGCTTGACTGTGACTGCCTCTGAGGGAGTTAAGAGGGCGTGGGGGAATGGGGGTGTGGGGAGAGCCTAGTTAACTGTGGAGCTGACTAGGTGTTTTGTGGCTTGCTAGATGTGAGTTCTTCTAGGCTGGAACACTTCCCCCAAGGCCCTCCCTGCAGGGCTGTTCTGTGGCAGTTTCATCCTCGTGGATGTTGACCTTACCCATGCCCTCAGCGGGGGTGGAGGTCGGGTAGTGGGTTGAAGGGCCTAAGACACCCTCTCAGAAGGCTTCCTGTCCACTCAGACTTGCTCTTTCTTGGTTCTCCAGCTTCTCTCTGTAGCTGTGGAAGTTCTAAAGGACACTTGGCTCCTCCAATCCATCAATGGTATGTGAGTGCTTAGGATATGCAGAGCACTGTACTAAGTGTTTGGGAGAATTCCATGCAACAGAACTAGCCCACCTGTTGCTTGCCACCCTCACACACCCACTTCAGCACACCTGTCCCCACTTGTCTGCAATTTTAAGAGAGTTCCCTTTGAATCTTATAAGTCCAGTGTCTGTTAAATGGGGGTGGGAGGGGAGGGGGCTGTTTCCAGACCATACAACACAGGTGAGGGAAGGATTTGAGTCAAAAGATATGTACTTAATTAATGGGGGGTTAATGCTTCAGGGCTTAGTGGGTGAGTGTGTGCATGGGTGAGCTGGGAGGGAAAATGAAGTGTGTGTTTTGTGTGTTCCGGGGGGTGGGGTGGAGAGATGAGAGTCTGAATCAGGGAAGGCTTGTGGGAGAAGAGACTATTTCGGTAGGGCTCGTAAAGATTTGGGAGACTGCTGATATGTCCACTGCGTGGATAGGGGGTGGGAGTTCTGAGGGGAGGATTGTGGATTGGATTTAGGGTGGATGTGGTCCAAGTGTCCCCCTTCAGTAAGGATCCAGAAGAGCTGATTCCCATGGTGAGGAAGAATCGGGAGCTGAGCTTCCATCTCTAAGGGAGGTGATGGTGGAACTGAGAAGACCCAGTGTCCTTAATTCTCTAGATGGGTCAGTCAATCCTACCTGAACCCGCAGCCCTGTCCACAGGGTCACCATGCCAAATCTTCGGTCCTTCCAGAGTTGGAACCCCTCTGTGTGTGACAGTGACTGCCTCTGAGGGAGTCGGGAGGATGTCGGGGGCAGGGGAATGGGAGGAGGGGAGAGTCTAGTGTTTAATAGTCTAGCTGGCTAGGTGCTTTCTGGCTTGCTAGCCGTGAGTTCTTCTAGGCCAGGAAATTTCCCGAACTTTCCCCGGGGCCGTTGATGGGGGATATCATCCCTCCCCTATCCTGACCTCATTAATGCCTGCGTTGGGGGTCAGGGGGTGGGTAGAGGGGTGAAGGGCCTAGCACTCCATATAGGAAGGCTATCTGGCCACTCACGCTTCCTCTCCGGTCTTCAGCTTCTTGCTGTGGCTGTGTTTAGTTCTAATAGACACTGCGTTCCTGCAATCAATCGACGGTACTGGAATGTTTACTACATGCAGAGCACTAACCTAAGTGCTTGGGGAGGGTACAGTGCAGTGGAATTAGCAGGAGTGTTCCCTGTAGCCCTGACTCACCACCACAGCACACTTGTCCCCCACTTGTCTGCTCATTGTGGTGTCTCCTTCCTTAAAACTGTTAGGCATGTCTTACATATTGTAACATAGTTCTTTTTCAGTAGTCTAGGTCCAGCATCAGTTTATTGGAGGGTCCCAGCTGATACAAGTGAGAGAAAGAGCTGAGTATATGTACCTAATTTCTGTGGGGCGAATGCTTCATTGCTTGGTAGGTGGGATTAAGTGCATGGGTGAGTTGGAAGGGAAAATAAAGTGCGTGTGTGTGTCCGTCCGTCCATTCGTCCATCCTATTCTCCCGTGGAGTTCAGTAGCATCCAACCTGCATCTTTGGTAGGGAGCATAGAAGGGTTTGGTACAGAGTACTGCAAGCCTTCCCACTCCCCTGTTTAGTCTGCCACTGGAGACTTGTTGTCCTTTAAGTCCAGGCCTCTCCCAACCTGGGGGTATGGAGATTCAATGGCAGGGGTAGGGAAAGGTGGAGAATCCAGGCTATCTGTGGCTGTTCTCTCACACCTACTGAAAACCAGGTTGACTTGTGGGGTATTGGAGGAATGTCTCTGTTACAGAAACTGCATCATTTGCATCTCTACTCATTCCTTCTCAACTTGCAGGAGCACCATCAGACCGATCCCTCCGGGAAGTGCTGCTGGGGGAAATCTCGGCAATAGGACCTCTTCAACGATATCATAACCGGTGAGAGGTAACTTAACTTGGTCTGTCATCTGCTCAGCAATAGTGATTCCCCTCTCTCACTGACTCCCATGCCTATTTCCTTGACTATCTGTTCTAGACTTAATTCCTACCTTGAGCCCCCAGGGACCACAACCCCTTCCTTCTCGAAGGAGGCAACTTCCAGGGCTTAATAATTTACTCTGCATAACCAATACTTTCCTATCAGAGACTCGAGCCACTGGATTTACCTTGTCTCTAAATAATCCTCAACCACTCCACAACTACCGTCATCCTTCCCAGCTACGCGTTCTCCATCGGGTCCTATGCATCCCCGTTCTCCGCCGGGTCCGACGCGCCCCCCCCACCATCTGACTGGAACTATTCCCCCCCACCCCGCCCCCATACTCCATCTGGCCCTATTGTCCTTCTCTGTAAGGTCCTATCTCTCCTTCTCTATCTGGTACTATCACCCCTTCTCTGTCTGGTTCTGCCCCCCTTCTCTGTCTCGCTCTGTAGCTTGGCTCCCTCTGGACCCGCCCCGGGCCCGATCCCTCGGGACCCGCCCCGGGCCCGCTCCTTCTGGATCCCCTCCGGACCCGCCCCCCCCACCCCCCGCTTTCTCTGGATCCCTGCCCCTGCTCTCTCTGGACCGGCCCCACCCCAGCTCTCTCTGGACCGCCTTCCCCAGCTCTCTGGGCTTTCCCCCGGAGCACTCTCTGGACCGGCCCCCCACCCCCGCTCTCTCTGGACCGGCCCCCCACCCCTGCTCTCTCTGGACCCCCCCTCCCCCCCACCCCGTTCTGTCTAACTATTCCTGCCTTGCTCCTTCTGGAATTATTCCCGCCTTACTCTGTCTGGAACTATCTCTCCTCCCCGTTCTGTCGGGACCTAGTCCCACTGTTCTGTATGGACCTATCCCCCCTGCTCCCTCTAGTCCTGTTGTCCTTCTCTCTAGGGTCCTATCTCTCCTTATCTATCTGGTCCTATCACCCCTTCTCTTTCTGGTTCTGCCCCCCTTCTCTGTCTGGCTGTGCAACCTCGCTCCCTCGGGACCCGCCCCCGCCCGCTTCCTCCGGACCCGCCCCTGCCTGCTCCCTCTGTAGTTGCCCGCCCACCCTGCTCTCTCGGGACCGGGTGCTCTCTCTGGACCGCCCCCCTCCCCCCCAGCTCTTTCTGGAAGTATTCCCCCCCACCTCCGGTCTGTCTGCAACTATTCCCGCCTTGCTCGGTCTGGAACTATTCCCCCCCACCCCACCCCCTTTGCTCTGTCTGGACCTATCCCCACTGTTCTGTATGGACCTATACCCCCTGTTCCCTCTAGTCCTATTGTGCTTCTCTGTAAGGTCCTATCTCTCCTTCTCTATCTGGTCCTATCACCCCCTCTCTGTCTGGCTCTGCTGCCTGGCTCCCTCTGGACTTGCCCCCGCCCGCTCCCTCCGGACTTGCCCATCCACCGTGCTCTCTTCGGACTGCCGCCCACCCCGTTCGGTCTGGAACTATTCCCGCCTTGCTCCGTCTGGAACTATTTCCCCACCCCTCTTGCTCTATCTGGACCTATCCCCACTGTTCTGTATGGACCTATGCTCCCTGCTCCCTTTAGTCCTATTGTCATTCTCTATAAGGTCCTTTCTCTCCTTCTCTACCTGGTTCTATCACCCCTTCTCTGGTTCTGCCCCCCTTCTCTGTTTGGCTCTGCAGCCCAGCACTCTCCGGACTTGCCCCCCCTGCTCTCCGGACTTGTCCCGCCCGCTCCCTCCGGACTTGCCCCTCCTGCTCCCTCCGTATTTGCCCCCCACGTTCCCCCCACACTTGCCCCCGCCCGCTCTCTCCAGACTCGGTCTGGAACTATTCCTGCCTTGCTCGGTCTGGAACTATTCCTGCCTTGCTCGGTCTGGAACTATTCCTGCCTTGCTCGGTCTGGAACTATTCCTGCCTTGCTCGGTCTGGAACTATTCCTGCCTTGCTCGGTCTGGAACTATTCCCCCGCCTTGCTCGGTCTGGAGCTGTTCCCCCACCTTGCTCTGTCTGGAGCTGTTCCCCGCCTTGGAGCTATTCCCCCGCCTTTGCTCCGTCTGGAGCTATTCCCCCGCCTTTGCTCCGTCTGGAGCTATTCCCCCGCCTTTGCTCCGTCTGGAGCTATTCCCCCGCCTTTGCTCCGTCTGGAGCTATTCCCCCGCCTTTGCTCCGTCTGGAGCTATTCCCCCGCCTATGCTCCGTCTGGAGCTATTCCCCCGCCTTTGCTCCGTCTGGAGCTATTCCCCTGCCTTTGCTCCGTCTGGAGCTGTTCCCCCGCCTTTGCTCCGTCTGGAACTATTCTCCCGCCTTTGCTCCGTCTGGACCTATCTCCATTGTTCTGAATGGACCTATCCCCCCCGCTCCCTCTAGTCCTATTGTGCTTCTGTGTAAGGTCCTATCTCTCCTTCTTTGTCTGGTTCTGCCACCCTTCTCTGTCTGCCTCTGCAGCCCGGCTCTCTCCAGACCCTGCCCACCTCCCCGGGCTCTCTGCGGAGCCCACCACACCCCTGCTCTCTCCAGACCTGCCCCCTGCTGCTCTCTGCGGACCCAGCCCCCTCCCCCGCTCTCTCCGGACCGCCCCTCACCCTTTCTCACTGTACCACCCCCCTCCGCTCTCTCTGGACCGGCATCCCCCCTGCTCTTTCTGGAAGTATTCTCCCTCGCCCTGCATTCTGTCTGAAAGTATTCCCGCCTTGCTCTGTCTGGAACTATTCCCCCCCACCTGCCACTTGCTCTGTCTGGGCCTATCTCCACTGTTCCGTAAGGACCTATCCCCCCTGTTCCCACCAGTCCTATTGTCCTTCTCTTTAAGGTCCTATCTCTCCTTCTCTATCTGGTCCTATCACCCCTTCTCTGTCTGGATCTGCCCCCCTTCTCTCTCTGGCTTTGCAGCCTGGCTCTCTCCGGATTTGACCCCGCCCGCTCTCTCTGGACAGGCCTCCCCCCCGCTCTCACTGGATGGCACCCCCTCTGCTCTCACTGGACCGCCCCCTCCCCATTCTGTCTGGAAGTATTCCCACCTTGCTCCATCTGGAAGTATTCCCGCCCTGCTCTGTCTGGAGCTATTCCCCGCATTTGCTCTGTCTGGACCTATCCCTACTGTTCTGTATGGATTCCCCCTGCTCTCCCCAGTCCTATTGTCCTTCTCTGTAAGGTCCTATCTCTCCTTCTCTGTCGGGTCCTATCACCCCTTCTCTGTCTGGTTCTGCCCCCCTTCTCTGGCTCTGCTGCCCAGCTCTCTCCGGACCCGCCCCCGCCCGCTCTCTCTGGACCCGCCCCTGCCCTTTCCCTCCGGACCCGGCCCTGCCTGCTCCCTCTTTCCCTCCGGACCGCCCCCCCCCAGCTCTCTCCGGACCCTGCACCCCCCAGATCTCTCTGGACCGCCCCCCAGCTCTCTCTGGAACACTCCCCCGCTCTCTCTGGGCAGGCCACCCCCAGATCTCACTGGACCGCCCCCCACTATTTCTGAAAGTATTTCCACCCCCCCCCCCCCCCATTCTGTCTGGAACTATTCCTGCCTTGCTCTGTCTGGAAGTATTCCCACCTTGCTCTGTCTGGAACTATTCCCCGCCTTTGCTCTGTCTGGACTTATCCCCACTGTTCTGTATGGACCTATCCCCCCTGCTCCCTCTAGTCCTATTTTCCTTCTATTTAAGGTCCTATCACCCCTTCTCTGTCTGGTTCTACCCCCTTCTCTGTCTGGCTCTGCTGCCCAGCTCTCTCTGGACCTGCTCGCTCCCTCCGGACCCGCCCCCGCCTACTCCCTTCGGACCTGCCCCTGCCTGCTCTCTCTGTGCCCCCCCGCGCTCTCCGGACCGCCCCCCACCCGGCGCTGTCCCTGGACCGTCACCCCCACCCCCACCCCCGCTCTTTCTGGAAGTATTACCCCCTCCCTCCCCCATTCTGTCTGGAACTATTCCTACCTTGCTATGTCGGGAACTATGCCCCGCCTTTGCTTTGTCTGGACCTATCCCTACTGTTCTGTATGGAACTATCCCCACTGTTCCCTCTAGTCCTATTTTCCTTCTCTGTCTGGCTGTGCAGCCCGGCTCTCTCCAGACCCACCCCCCACCCGCTCTCTCCTGATCCTGCTGTCTCTGGACCGGTCCCCCCTGCCGTCTCTGGACAAGCACCCCCTACCTTCCTCCCCTGCTCTCTCTGGACCAGCAACCCCCAGGTATCTCTGGACTGCCCCCTCCCCCCCCCGCCCCCGCTGCCCTCTCTGGACCGTCCCTCCCGCTGCTCTCTCTGCACCGGCCCACCCCAGTCATTTTGGCCCTGCCCCCCCCAGGCCCTCTCTGGACCTATTTGCCCTGCTCTCTCTGGACCTGTTCCCTCGGCTCTCTCTGGACCTGTTCCCTCGGCTCTGTCTGGACATGCCCCCCCGGCTCTCTCTGGACCTGCCCTCCCCCCCCAGCTCTCTCTGGACCGGCCCCCCCCGCCTTCCTCCCCTGCTCTCTCTGGACCAGCCTCCCATACTCTCTCTGGACTGCCCCCTGCCAGGCTCTCTCTGGACTGGCACCCCCCAGCTCTCTCTGGACAGCCCCCCCGCCCTCTCTGGACCTGCCACCCCCGGAGCTGCCCCCCCCCCCGGACCTGTCCCCCTGCTCTCTCTGGACTGGCCCCCCCGTTCTCTCTGCACTGGCCAACACCTCTCTCTCTGGCCCTGCCCTCTCTGCACCTATATGCCCTGCTCTCTCTGGACCTGTCCCTCCCTGCTCTTGCTGGACCTGCCCCCCCCCAGCTCTTTCTGGACCCCCCCTGCCGGCTCTTTCTGGACTGCCACCCCTGGCTCTTTCTGGACTACCACACCCACCCCAGCTCTTTCCGGACCGGCCCCCCCTGCCGTCTCCGGACCGGCCCCCCCTGCCGTCTCCGGACCGGCCCCCCCCGCCGTCTCCGGACCGGCCCCCCCTGCCGTCTCCGGACCGGCCCCCCCGTGCCGTCTCCGGACCGGCCCCCCCTGCCGTCTCCGGACCGGCCCCCCCTGCCGTCTCCGGACCGGCCCCCCCTGCCGTCTCCGGACCGGCCCCCCCTGCCGTCTCCGGACCGGCCCCCCCTGCCGTCTCCGGACCGGCTCCCCCTGCCGTCTCCGGACCGGCTCCCTCTGCCGTCTCCGGACCGGCTCCCTCTGCCGTCTCCGGACCGCCCCCTCACAGCCGTCTCCGGACCGGCCTCCCAAGCCTTCTCCGGACTGGCCCTCCCTGCTGTCTCTGGAGCGCCCCCCCTGCCGCCGTCTCTGGACATGCCCCCTGGCCTTCCTCCCCTGATCTTTTTGGACTGCCCTCACCCTGCTCTCTCTGGACCGGCACCCACCAGCTATCTCTGAACTGGACCTCCCATCCCGCCCTCTCTGGACCTGCCCTCCCCGCCCTCTCTGGACCTGCCCCCCCACTCTCTTGACCTTCCCACCTAACCCCCCGCTCTCTGGACCTTCTCCCCTGCTCTCTCTGGACCTGCCCCCCACCCCCGCTCTCTCTGAACCTGTGCCCCCCCCCCCCCCCCCGGACCTGCGCGCCCCCCCAACCTCTCTGGACCTGCTCCCCTTCTCTCTCTGGCCCTGCCACCCCTGCCATCTGTGGCCCTGCCCTCTCTGCACCTATATGCCCTGCTGTCTCTGGACTGAACCCCCACCCCCGCCATCTCTGGACATGCCCCCCCTGCTTTCCTCCCCTGCTCTCTTTGGACAGCCCCCACCCTGCTCTCTGTGGACCAGCACCCGCCAGCTATCTCTGGACTGGACCCCCCACCCCACCCTCTCTGGACCCGCCCTCCCCGCCATCTCTGGACCTGCTCCCCCCCACCCTCTCTGGACCTTCCCCCCCGACCTTCTCTGGAATTGACCCCCCTTTTCTCCCTGTACCGGCTTCCCCAGCTCTCTCTGGACTGGTCTCCCCTACTGTCTCTAGACACCGCCCCCAGCTCTCTCTGGACTGCCCCCACCAGCTTTCTCTGGAACCCCCCCCCCCAGGTCTCTGGACCTGCCCCCCCCGTCCTCTCTAGACCTGCCCCCCCGCCCTCTCTGGACCTGCCCCCCCACCCTTTCTGGACCTATATGCCCTGCTCTCTCTGGACTGCCCCGCCATCTCTGGCCCTGCCTGCCCTCTCTGGTTTGCCCCCCGCCCCAGGAAATGCCACCCCCCGCCCTTTCTGGATATTCCCCCCCGCCCTTTCTGGATATTCCCCCCCCCCCCCCCCGCCCTCTCTGGACATGCCCCTCCTGCTCTCCCCGGACCTCCTCTCCTGCTTTCCCTGGACCTCCTCTCCTGCTCTCCCTGGACCTCCTCTCCTGCTCTCCCTGGACCTCCTCCCCTGCTCTCCTTGGACCTCCTCCCCTGCTCTCCCTGGACCTCCTCCCTTGATCTCCCTGGACCCACCCCCCCGGCTCTCTCTGGACCGCCACCCCCGGATCTCTCTGGACCTGCCTGCGGTGGGGGCAGGGGGGACCCCCACTCTCCCTGGACCTGCCCCCCCCGCCATCTCTGGACTGGGCCCCCTCTGTGTCTCTGGATTGCCCCCCCTGCTCTGTCTCTGGATCCGGCCCCCCTGCTCTGTCTCTGGATCTGGCCCCCCTGCTCTCTCTCTGGATCTGCCCCCCTGCTGTCTCTCTTGATCTGACACCCCCGCCCCAACCGCTCTCTCTGGACCGCCCCCACTCCGTTCTATCTGGACCTGGACCTGCCTCCCTGCTCTTTCGGGCCTGGCCCCACCTGCTCTCTAAGCAGAGGCCCACCCCTCTGTCTTTGGCCCTGCCCTCTGTGGCCCTGCCCCTCTGGCCCTGCACCCCAACCCTCTCTGCACCTATATGCCCTGTTGTCTCTGGACCAGCCCCCCCTGTTGTCTCTGGACCGCACTCCTCACCCCCCACCGTCTCTGGACATGCTCCCCCTGCCTTCCTCCCCTGCTCTCTCTGGACCAGCACCCCCCAGCTATCTCTGGAATGGCCTCCCCCACCCCGCCCTCTCTGGACCTGCCCTCCCCGCTCTGTCTGCTCCCCGTCAACCCTCTCTGGACCTGCCCCCCTGCTCTCCCTGGACCTGCACCCATTCTCTCCCCTGACCTGCCCCCCTGCTCTCCCCGGACCTGCCTCCCCCACCCCGCCCTCTCTGGACCTGCCCCCCCCCCGCCCTCTCTGGACCTGCTCCCCCCGCCCTCTCTGGACCTGCTCCCCCCGCCCTCTCTGGACCTGCCCCCCCCGCCCTCTCTGGACTTGTCCCCCTGCTCTCTCTGGACCTGCCCTCCTGTTCTCTCTGGACCTGCCCCCCTGGCTCTATCGAGTGACACTCCCCCTGCTGTATCTGGACCTACCTGCCCCCCCCACCCCCCACCCCGATCTTCTCTGGAATTGCTTCCCTGGACCGGCTTCTTCTGCTCTCTCTGGACTGGACTCCCCTGCTGTCTCTAGACCGCCCTACCCCAAGCTCTCTCTGGACTGCCGCAACCAGCTTTCTCTGGACCCCCCCCCCACAAGCTCTCTTTGGACCTGCCCCCCCACCCTCTCTGGACCTGCCCCCCTGTCCTCTCTAGACCTGCCCCCCCCACCCTCTCTGGACCTATATGCCCTGCTCTCTCTGGACTGCCCCACCATCTCTGGCCGTGCCCACCCCCTGCCCTCTCTGGACCGGTCCCTCCACCCTCTCTGGAAATGCCCCTCCCACCCTTTCTGGACATCCCCCCCCGACATGCCCCTCCTGCGCTCCCCGGACCTCCTCCCTTGCTCTCCCCGGACCTCCTCCCTTGCTCTCCCTGGACCTCCTCCTCTGCTCTCTCTGGACCTGCTCCCCTGCTGTCTCTGGACTCCCCCACCCCCGGCTCTATCTGGACCTGCCTCCCTGCTGTCTCTGGACTGGCTCCCCCGCTCTCTCTGCAGTGGCCCATCCCTCTCCTTCTGGCCCTGCCCCCCCGCCTTCTCTGCACCTATATGCCCTGCTGTCTCTGGACCCACCCCCCCACTGTCTCTGGACCGCCGCCCCCCCGCCATCTCTGGAAATGACCCCCCTGCTTTCCTCCCCTGCTCTCTTTGGACTGCCCCGACTCTGCTCAATGTGGACTGGCACCCCCCAGCTATCTCTGGACTGGACCCGCCCTCCCCGCCATCTCTGGACCTGCGCCCCCCCCCCCCCCCCCCCCCCGGACCTGGCCTCCCCGCCCTCTCTGGACCTGCTCCCCCCCCACCCTCTCTGGACCTGCTCCCACCCAGCCCTCACTGGTCTAGCCCCCACCCCTGCTCTCTCTGGACCTTCTCCTCTCCCTTCTCTGTACCTGCCCCCCTCCCTCCCGCTCTCTCTGGACCTGCAACCCACCTGCTGTCTCTGGACCTGGCCCCCCTGCCCCGGACCTGCCCTCCTGCTCTCTCTGGACCTGCTCCCCTGCTCTCTCTGGACCTGCCCCCCCTGCCCTCTATGCACCTATATGCCCTGCTGTCTCTTGACCGCTCCCCCGCTGTCTCTGGACTGCCCCCACCCCGCCATCTCTGGACATGCCCCCTCGCCTTCCTCCCCTGCTCTCTTTGGACCACCCCCACCCTGCTCTCTGTGGACTGGCACCCCCCAGCTATCTCTGGACTGGACCCGCCACCCCGCCCTCTCTGGACCTGCCCTCCCCGCCATCTCTGGACCTGCTTCCCCTGCCCTTTCTGGACCTGCCCAACCCCCGCTCTCTCCGGATCTGCCCCCCCCTCCACTCTCTCTAGATCTGCCCTCCCCCCCCGCTCTCTCTAGATCTGCCCTCCCCCCCCCGCTCTCTCTAGATCTGCCCTCCCCCCTGCCCTCTCTGGATCTGCCCCCCCGCTCTCTCTGGATCTGCCCCCCTGCTCTCTCTGGACCGCCCCACCCCCAGCTCTCTCTGCAGTGGCCCACCCCTCTCTCTCTGGCCCTGCCCCCCCTGCCGTCTGTGGCCCTGCCCCCTCTGGCCCTGCCCTCTCTGCACCTATATGCCCTGCTGTCTCTGGACCGGCTCCCCCTGCCATCTCTGAACCCCCCCTCCCCCCCGCTGCCTCTGGCTCTGCCAGCCCCCCGCCCTCTCTGGACATGCCCACTCCACCCTCTCTGGACATGCCCCTCCAGCTCTCCTGGGACCTCCTCCCCTGCTCTCTCTGGAATGTGCCCCCCACCCCTGGCTCTCTCTGGACCAGCCCCACCACCCCTGGCTCTCTCTGGACCTGCCTGCCAGAGAGGGCGGGGTGGCAGGGCCAGAGGGGGCAGGGGGGCATGACCGCAGCGGGCATGGGGGCGACCCCCATTCTCCCTGGACCTGCCGCCCCTGCCGTCTCTGGACCGCCCTCCCGGTCTCTCTCTGGATCTGCCCCCACCCCCCCAGTGCTCTCTCTGAACCCCTCCCTCCCCCCCCAGTCTATCTGGACCTGGACCTGTGTCCCTGCTGTCTCCAGGCTGGCTGCCTCACTGCTCTCTGGACTGGCCCCACCTGCTCTCTCCACAGAGTCCCACCCCTCTCTCTCTGTCCCTGCCTCCCCCCGCCCTCTGTGGCCTTGTCCCCCCCACCCTCTCTGCACCTATATGCCCTGTCATCTCTGGACCGCCCCCCCCGCTGTCTCTGGACAGCCTCCTCAACCATCTCTGCACATGCCCCCCCTGCCTTCCTCCCCTGCTCTCTCTGGACTGGCACCCCCCAGCTGTCTCTGGAATGGCCTCCCCCACCCTGCCCTCTATGGACCTGCCCTCCCTGCTCTGTCTGCTCCCCCCCCAACCCTCCCTGGACCCGTCCCCCTGCTCTCCCTGGTCCTGCCCCCCCGCCCTCTCTGGACCTGTCCTCCTGTTCTCTCTGGACCTGCCCTCTCAGCTCTATCGAATGGCGCTCCCCCCGCTGTATCTGGACCTGCCTGCCCCTGCCCTCTCTGGACCTGCCCCCCCCCCAACCTTCTCTGGAATTGACCCCCCTGTTCTCCCTGGACTGGCTTCCCCTGTTCTCCCTGGACTGGCCTCCCCTGCTGTCTCTAGACCCCCCCCAGCTCTCTCTGGACTGCCCCCACCAGCTTTCTCTGGACCCCCCCCCCCCCCGAGCTCTCTGGACCTGCCCCCCCTGTCCTCTCTAGACCTGCTACACCTGCCCTCTCTGGACCTATATGCCCTGCTCTCTCTGGACTGCCTCGCCATCTCTGGCCCTGCCCGCCCCCTGCCCTCTCTGACCGGTCCCCCCGCCCTCTCTGGAAATGCCACCCCTGCCCTCTCTGGAAATGCCCCCCCGCCCTTTCTGTACATCTCCCCCCGCCCTCTCTGGACATGCCCCTCCTGCTCTCCCTGGACCTCCTCCCCTGCTCTCTCTGGATCTGCTCCCCTGCTCTCTCTGGACCCGCCCCCCCCACGGCTCTCTCCAGACTCCCCCCCCCCCCCCCGCTCTCTCTGCAGTGGCCCACCCCTCTCCTTATGGCCCTGCCCCCCTGCCCTCTGTGGCCCTGCCCCCCTGGCTCTGCCCACCCTGCCCTCTCTACACCTATATGCCCCGCTGTCTCTGGACCGCCCCCCCCCCCCCCGCCATCTCTGGACATGCCTCCCCTGCTTTCCTCCCCTGCTCTCTTTGGACCGCCCCGACCATGCTCTCTGTGGACCGGCACCCCCCAGCTATCTCTGGACTGGACCCCCCACCCTGCCCTCTCTGGACCCGCCCTCCCCGTCCTCTTTGGACTGCCCCCTGCCCCGACCTGCCCTCCCTGCCCATTCTGGACCTGGTCCCCCTCACTCTCTCTGGACCTGCTCCCCCCCACCCTCTCTGGACCTGCTCCCTCCGACGTCTCTGGACCAGCCCCCGCCACTGCCCTCTCTGGACCTTCTCCCCTGCTCTCTCTGGACCTTCTCCTCTCCCCTCTCTGGACCTGCTCCCCCACATCCGCTTTCTCGGGACCTGCGACCCCCCTGCTCTCTCTGGACCTGCCCCCTACTGTGGACCTGCCCTCCTGCTCTCTCTGGCCCTGCCCCCCTGCCCTCTCTGCACCTATATGCCCTCCTGTCTCTTGACCAGCCCCCCCTGCTGTCTCTGGACCGCCCCCACTCCACCATCTCTGGACATGCACCCTTGCCTTCCTCCCCTGCTCTCTTTGGACCACCCCCACCCTGCTCTCTGTGGACCAGCACCCCCCAGCTATCTCTGGACTGGACCCGCCACCCCACCCTCTCTGGACCTGCCCTCCCTGCCATCTCTGGACTTGCCTCCCCCACCCCCCTGGATCTGCCCCCTTGCTCTCTCTGGATCTACCCCCTTGCTCTCTCTGGATCTGCCCCCTTGCTCTCTCCGGACCGGCCCCCCCACGCTCTCTCTGCAGTGGCCCACCCCTCTCTCTCTGGCCCTGGCCCCCCGCTCTCTGTGGCCCTGCCCACTCAGGCCCTGCTCTCTCTGCACCTATATGCCCTGCCATCTCTGGACCGGCTCACCCGGCCGTCTCTAAACGCCGCCCCCCCGCCGCTGCCTATGGCCCTGCCAGCCCCCTGCCCTGTCTGGATCACCCCCCCCGCCCTCTCTGGACATGCCCCCTCCACCTTCTCTGGACATGCCCCTTCTGCTCTCCCTGGACCTCCTCCCCGGCTCTCTCTGGACCGGCCACCCCCCACCCCCCCGGCTCTCTCTGGACCTGCCTTCCAGAGAGGGTGTGGGGGCAGGGCCAGAGGGGGCAGGGGGGCATGACCACAGTGGGCAGGGGGAGGACCCCCCACTCTCCCTGGACCTGCCCCCCTGCCGTCTCTGGACCGGCCCCCCTGCCATCTCTGGATCTGCCCCACCCGTCTCTCTCTGGATCTGCCCCCCGCCCCCCAACCGCTCTCTCTGGACCGCCCCCCTCCCCCCCCCGTCTATCTGGACCTGGACCTGCCTCCCTGCTCTCTCCGGGCTGGCTGCTTCACTGCCCACCCCTCTTTCTCTGGCCCTGCCTCCCCTGCCCTCTGTGGCCCTGCCCCCCTACCCTCTCTGCACCTATATGCCCTGTTGTCTCTGGACCGGCCCCCCTGCTGTCTCTGGACCGGCACCCCCCAGCTATCTCTGGAATGGCCTCCCCCACCCCGCCCTCTCTGGACCTGCCCTCCCCGCTCTGTCTGCTCCTCCTCAACCCTCTCTGGTCCTGCCCCCCTGCTCTCCCTGGTCTTGCCCCCCTGCTCTCCCTGGACCTGCCCCCCTGCTCTCCCTGGACCTGTCCCCCTGCTCTCCCTGGACCTGCCCCCCTGCTCTCCCTGGAACTGCCCCCCCTCCCTCTCTGGACCTGCACCCCCCCCCCCCACCCTCTCTGGACCTGCCCCCCTGCTCTCTCTGGACCTGCCCTCCCCGGGCTCTATCGAATGGCGCTCCCCCCGCTGTATCTGGACCTGCCCGCCCCGCCCCCTCTGGACCGATGCCCCTGCCATCTCTGGACCTGCCCCCCCGACCTTCTCTGGAATTGACCCCCCTGTTCTCCTTGGACGGCTTCCCCTGCTCTCTCCGAACTGGCCTCCCCTGCTGTCTCTAGACCCCTCCCCCCCAGCTCTCTCTGGTGGACTGCCCCCACTAGCTTTCTCTGGACCCCTCGAGCTCTCTCTGGACCTGCACCCCCTGTCCTCTCTAGATCTGCTACCCCTGCCCTCTCTGGACCTATATGCCCTGCTCTCTCTGGACTGCCCCGCCATCTCTGGCCCTGCCCACCCCCTGCCCTCTCTGGACCAGTCCCCCTGCTGTCTCTGGAAATGCCCTCCCTCTGTGGAAATGCCCCCCCGCCCTTTCTGGACATCCTCCCCTGCCCTCTCTGGACATGCCCCTCCTGCTCTCCCTGGACCTCCTCCCCTGCTCTCTCTAGACCTGCTCCCCTGCTCCCTCTGGACCAGCCCCCCCCCCCCGGCTCTCTCTGGACCCCCACCTCCACCCCCGGCTCACCCTGGACCTGCCTCCCTGCTGTCTCTGGACTGGCCACCCCTGCTCTTTCTGGAGTGGCCCACCCCTCTCCTTCTGGCCCTGCCCTCTGTGGCCCTGCCCCCCCGGCTCTGCCCCCCCTGCCCTCTCTGCACCTATATGCCCTGCTGTCTCTGTACCAGCTCCCCTGCTGTCTCTGGACCGCCCCCTCTGCCATCTCTGGCCCTGCCCCCCCTGCTTTCCTCCCCTGCTCTCTCTGGACCTTCCCTCCTGCTCTCTCTGGCCCTGCCCCTCCCGCCCCCTGTGGCCCTGCCCTCCCCTGCCCTCTATGCACCTATATGCCCTGCTGTCTCTTGAACGGCCCCCCCGCCGTCTCTGGACCGCCCCCACCCCGCCATCTCTGGACACGCCCCCGCGCCTTCCTCCCCTGCTCTCTTTGGACCGCCCCCACCCTGCTCTCTGTGGACTGGCACCCCCCAGCTATCTCTGGACTGGACCCGCCACCCCACCTTCTCTGGACCTGCTCTCCCCGCCATTTCTGGACCTGCTCCCACTGCCCTCTCTGGACCTGCCCCCCCCACCTCTGGATCTGCCCCCCCTGCTCTCTCTGGACCACCCCCCACCGCTCTCTCTGCAGCGGCCCACCCCTCTCTCTCTCTCTGGCCTTGCCCCCCCTGCCCTCCGTGGCCCTGCCCCCTCTGGCCCTGCCCTCTCTGCACCTATATGCCCTGCCGTCTCTGGACCGGGTCCCCCAGCCGTCTCTGAACCCCCCCACCCCTGCTGTCTCTGGCCCTGTCAGCCCCCTACCCTCTCTGGATCGCCCCCCCCCCCCCCACCAGGGGGCAGGGCAAAAGGGGGCATAGTGGCATGACCACAGCGGGCAGGGGGGGAACCCCACTCTCCCTGGACGTGCCCCCCCTGCCGTCTCTGTACCGGCCCCCCTCTGCCGTCTCTGGATCTGTCCCCCCGCCCCTACCGCTCTCTCTGGACCCCCCACATCTATCTGGACCTGGACTGCCTCCCTGCTCTCTCCGGGCTGATTGCCTCACTGCTCTCTACGGACTGGCCCTACCTGCTCTCTCCACAGAGGCCCACCCCCCTCTCTCTGGCCCTGCCCTCTGTGGCCCTGCCCCCCTACCCTCTCTGCACCTATATGCCCTGTTGTCTCTGGACCGCCCCCCCCACCCCCGCTGTCTCTGGACCGCCTCCCCCACCCCCTGCCATCTCTGGACATGCCCCCCTTGCCTTCCTCCCCTGCTCTCTCTGGACCGGCACCCCCCAGCTATCTCTGGAATGGCCTCCCCCACCCCGCCCTCTCTGGATCTGCCCTCCCCGCTCTGTCTGCTCCCCCCCAACCCTCTCTGGACCTGCCCCCCCCCCCCCCCGCTCTCCCTGGACCTGCCCCCCCCCCGCTCTCCCTGGACCTGCCCCCCCTGCTCTCCCCGGACCTGCCCCCCCCGCTCTCCCCGGACCTGTCCCCCCCCTGCTCTCCCTGGACCTGCCCCCCCACTCTCCCTGGACCTGCCCCCCCGCCCTCTCTGGACCTGCCCCCCTGCCCTCTCTGGACCTGCCCCCTCCGCCCTCTCTGGACCTGCCCCCCTGCTCTCTCTGGACCTGCCCTCCTGTTCCATGGCTCTATCGAATGGTGCTCCCCCTGCTGTATCTGGACCTGCCCCTCTGACCTTCTCTGGAATTGACCCCCTGCTCTCTCTGGACTGGCCTCCCCTGCTGTCTCTAGACACCCCCCCAGCTCTCTCTGGACTGCCCCCACCAGCTTTCTCTGGACCCCCCCCCCCCCCAGCTCTCTCTGGACCTGCCCCCCCGTCCTTTCTAGACCTGCCCCCCACCCGCCCTCTCTGGACCTATATGCCCTGCTCTCTCTGGACTGCCCCTCCATCTCTGGCCCTGCCCACCCCCTGCCCTCTCTGGAAATGCCCCCCCTGCCCTTTCTGAACATTCCCCTCCACCCTCTCTAGACATGCCCCTCCTGCTCTCCCTGGACCTCCTCCCCTGCTCTCTCTGGACCCCACCCCACCTTGGGCTCTCTCTGGACCGGCCATCCCCCCAGCTCTCTATGGACCGACACCCCCCCGCCCCGGCTCACTCTGGACCTGCCTGCCAGAGAGGGCGGGGGGGCAGGGCCAGAGGGGGCAGGGGGGCAGGACCACAGCAGGCGGGGGGCTCCCTACTCTCCCTGGACCTGACCCCCTGCCGTCTAAGGACCGCCCCCCCTCTGCTGTCTCTGGATCGGCCCCCCCTGCTCTCTCTTTAGATCTGCCCCCCCGCTCTCTCTCTGGATCTGCCCCCCCACTCTCTCTCTGGATCTGCCACATCCCCACAGCTCTCTCTGGACCGCCCCCACCCAGCTCTGTCTATCTGGACCTGGACCTGCCTCCCTGCTCTCTCCGGACTGACCCCACCTGCTCTTTCCACAGAGGCCCACCCCCTCTTTCTGGCCCTGCCCCCTCTGGGCCTCCCCCCAACCTTCTCTGCACCTATATGCCCTGTTGTCTCTGGACCAGCCCCCCCTGCCATCTCTGGACCACCCTGCCCACCCCCCGCTATCTCTGGACCAGCCCCATTGCGGTCTCCGGACATGCCCCTCCTGCCTTCCTCCCCTGCTCTCTCTGGACCGGCACACCCCAGCTATCTCTGGAATGGCCTCCCCCACCCCGCCCTCTCTGGACCTGCCCTCCCCGCTGTGTCTGCTACCCCCCAACCCTCTTTGGACTTGCCCCCCTTCTCTCTCTAGACGTACCCCCCCCCGCTCTCTCTGGACCTGCCCCCCGCCGCTCTCTCTGGACCTGCCCCCCCGCTCTCTCTGGACCTGCCCCCCCGCTCTCTCTGGACCTGCCCCCCCTGCTCTCTCTGGACCTGCCTCCCCCAGCTCTCTCTGGACATGCCTCCCCCGGCTCTCTATCAAATGGCGCCCCCCCTCCGTATCTGGACCTGCCTGCCCCCACCCCCTCTGGACCGATGCCCCTGCCCTCTCTGGACCTGCCCCCCCGACCTTCTCTGGAATTGCTCCCCTGTTCTCCCTGGACCAGCTTCTCCTGCTCTCTCTGGACTGGCCTCCCCTGCTGTCTCTAGACCACCCTCCCCACAGCTTTCTCTGGACCCCCCCACAGCTTTCTCTGGACCCCCCCCCCCCCAACCCTCTCTGGACCTCCCCCCCACCCTCTCTGGACCTATATGCCCTGCTCTCTCTGGACTGCCCCACCATCTCTGGCCCTGCCCACCCCCTGCCCTCTCTGGACCGGCCCCCCCGCCCTCTTTGGAAATGCCCATCCCGCCCTTTCTGGACATCCCCCCCACCCCCTCTGGACATGCCCCTCCTGCTCTCCCTGGACCTCCTCCCCTGCTCTCTCTGGACCTGCCCTCCTGCTCTCTCTGGACCTGCTCCCCTGCTCTCTCTGGACCTGCTCCCCTGCTCTCTCTGGACCTGCTCCCCTGCTCTCTCTGGACCTGCTCCCCTGCTCTCTCTGGACCAGCCCCCCCACACCCCGGCTCACCCTGGACCTGCCTCCCTGCTCTCTCCTGACCAGCCCCCGTGGCTTTCTCCGGCCCCACTGCCCCGCTCTCTCTAGGCCGACCCCCCCACCCCACTCTCTTTGGACTGCCCCCCCCCCCGATCTCTCTACACAGGCCCCCCCTTAACTCTCACTGGAGCGCTCCCACCCCGCTCTTTCTGGAAGTATTTCCACGCCCCCTCCCCATTCTGTCTGGAAGTATTCCCGCCTTGCTCTGCCTGGAAGGCTTCCCCCCCTCCTCATTCTGTCTGGAACTATTCCCGCCATGCTTCCTCTGGAAGTATTTCCCGCCTTTGCTTTGTCTGGACCTATCCCCCCTTCTCCCTCTAGTCGTACTGTCCTTCTCTGTAAGTTTCTATCTCTCCTTTTCTAACTGGTCCTATCACCCCTTCTCTGTCTGGTTATGCCTCCTTCCTCTGGCTCTGCTGCCTGGCTCTCTCTGGACCCACCCCCGCCTGCTCTCTCCGGACCCGCCCACCACCCCTCAGCGGACCGGTCCCCTCCCCTGCTCTCTCTGGACCCCCCCCCCCCCCACCACCCCGGGACTGCCTCCCCTGCTGTCTCTGGTCCGCCCCCCCCGCTCTTTCTGGAAGTATTTCCCTCCCCCCCAGCTCCGTTCTGTCTGGAACTATTCCCCGCCCCCCTTGCTCCTTCTGGACCTATCCCCAGTGTTCTGTATGGACCTATGCTCCCTGCTCCCTTTAGTCTTATTGTCCTTCTCTGTAAGGTCCTATCTCTCCTTCTCTACCTGGTCCTATCACCCCTTCTCTGTCTGGTTCTGCCCCCCTTCTCTGTCTGGCTCTGCTGTCCGGCTCTCTCCGGACCTGCCCCCCTCCCGCTCTCTCTGGACTGGACCCCCCTGCTCTCTCCCGACCACCCCCCACCCGCTCTCACTGGATCTTTTCCCCGCCCACACCGCCCCGCTGTCTCTGGACCGGCACCCCCCCGATTCTTTCTGGAAGTATTCCTCCCTGGCCCCCCGTTCCATCTGGAACTATTCCTGCCTTGCTCCGTCTGGAACTATTCTCCCCCCTTTGCTTTGCCTGGACCTATCCCCACTGTTCTGTATGAATTCTGCAGCCCAGCTCTCTCTGGACCCCACCCCCCCCCCCCCGCTGTCTCTGGACCGCCCCCTCCGCTGTCTCTGGCCCCCCACCCCCACTTTCTTTCGGGAAGTGTTCCCCCACCGTTCTGTCTGGAACTATTCCCGCCCTGCTCCATCTGGAACTATCCCCCCCCCCCCCCCACTTTGCTCTGTCTGGACCTATTCCCCCTTCTCCCTCTAGTCCTATTGTCCTTCTCTGTAAGGTCCTATCCCTCCTTCTCTAACTGGTTCTATCACCCCTTCTCTGTCTGGTTCTGCCCCCCTTCTTTGGTTCTGCAGCCCGGCTCTCTCCAGACTTACCCCGCCTGCTCCCTCGGGACTTGCCCTGCCCGCTCCCTCCGGACCTGCTCCCCCCCCAATCCCTCCGGACCTGCCCCCCCGTTCCTTTCCCACTTGCCCCCCCCCAGCTCCCTTCAGAATTGCCCCCGCCGGCTCTCTCCACACTCCGTCTGGAACTATGCCCACCTTGCTCTCTCTGGAACTATTCCCGCCTTTTTCGGTCTAGAACTATTCCCGCCTTGCTCAGTCTGGAACTATTCCCCCCTTGCTCAGTCTGGAACTATTCTCCCCGCCCCCCTTTGCTCTGTCTAGACCTACCCCCACTGTTCTGTATGGACCTATGCCCCCTGTTCCCTCTAGTCCTATTGGCCTTCTCTGTAAGGTCCTATGTCTCCTTCTCTCTCTGGTCCTATCACCCCTTCTCTTTCTGGTTCTGCCCCCCTTCTCTGTCTGGCTCTGCAGCCCGGCTCTCTCCGGACCCGCCCCCCCTCCCTCCGGACCTCCCTTCCTCCTGCTCTCTCTGGACGGCCCCCACAACTCTCACTGGACCGCGCCCCCTGCTCTTTCTGGAAGTATTTCCACCGCCCCCCCGCCCCATTCTGTCTGGAAGTATTCCCGCCTTGCACCGTCTGGAAGTGTTCCCCGGCTTTGCTTTGTCTGGACCTATCCCCACTGTTCTGTATGGACCAATTCCCCCTGCTCCCTCTAGTTCCTATTGTCCTTCTCTGTAAGGTCTTATCTCTCCTTCTCTAACTTGTCCTATCACCCCTTCTCTGTCTGGTTGTGCCACCCTTCTCTGTCTGGCTCTGCAGCCCGGCTCTCTCCGGACCCGCCCCCACCCGCTCTCTCCGGACACGCCCACGCCCGCTCCATCCGGACCCGCCCCTGCCTGCTCTCTCCGGACCCCCCCCCCCCCCGCTTTCTCTTTCTCTGGAAGTACTCCCCCCCCCCCACCGTTCTGTCTGGAACTATTTCCCCCCTTGCTCCGTCTGGACCTATCCCCACTGTTCTGTATGGACTTATGCTCCCTGCTCCCTTTAGTCCTATTGTCCTTCTCCGTAAGGTCCTATCTCTCCTTCTCTACCGGGTTCTATCACTCAGCGCTTAGAACAGTGCTTTGCACATAGTAAGCGCTTGACAAATGCCTTATTATTATTATATTACTCCTTCTCTGTCAGGTTCTGCCCCCCTTCTCTGTCTGGCTCTGCCTCCCGGCTTTCTCTGTACTGCCCCCGCCCGCTCTCTCTGGACCCGCCCCTGCCCGCTCTCTCCGGACCCGCCCCCGCCCGCTCTCTCCGGACCCGCCCCCGCCCGCTGTCTTCGGACCGGGCTCTCCCCCTCCCCCCGCCCACTCCGGACTGCCCCTCACCCGCTCTCACTGGACCGTCCCCCTCCACACTCCCAAGACAGGCACCCCCCCTGCTCTTTCTGGAAGTATCTTCCCCCCGCCCCCCGCCATTCTGTCTGGAACTATTCCCCCCCACCGCCTTTGCTCTGTCTGGACCTATCCCCACTATTCTGTATGGACCTATCCCCCCTGCTCCCTCTAGTCCTATTTTCCTTCTCTTTAAGGTCCTATCTCTCCTTCTCTATCTAGTCCTATCACCCCGTCTCTGCCTGGTTCTGCGCCCTTTCTCTCTCTGGCTCTGCAGCCCAGATCTCTTGGATTTGACTCCACCTGTTCTCTCCAGACCAGCCCCTCCCGGCTCTCTCAGGACTGCCCCCCCCACCCCCGCTGTCTGTGAACCAGCCCCAGCCCCCCGCTCTTGTGGTAAGTTTCCCCCCACCCTGTTCTGTCTGGAGCTATTCCCGCTTTGCTCCATCTGGAACTGTTCCCCCGTGTTTGCTCTGTCTGGACATATCCCCACTGTTCTGTATGGACCTATCCCCCCACACACCCGCTCCTTCTAGTCCTATTGTGCTTCTCTGTAAGGTCTTATCTCTCCTTCTCTATCTGGTCCTATCAACCCTTCTCTGTCTGGTTCTGCCACCCTTCTCTGTCTGGCTCTGTAGCTCGGCTCTCTCGGGACCCCCCCCCCACCACACACACACACTCTCTCCAGACCTGCCCCCATCCCAGCTCTCACGGGACCGGGCCCCGCTCTCTCCGGACCACACCTCACCCACTCTCACTGGACCACCCCCGTCTGCTTTCTCTGAACCGGCACCCCCTCCCCTGCTCTTTCTGGAAGTACCCCCCCTCCCAACCATTCTGTCTGGAACTATTCCTGCCTTGTTCCATCTGGAACTATTCCCCCCACCTTTGCTCTGTCTGGGCCTATCCCAACTGTTCTGTATGGACCTATCCCCCCTCTTCCCTCCAGTCCTATTGTCCTTCTCTGTAAGGTCCTATCTCTCCTTCTCTATCTGGTCCTGTCAATCAATCAATCAATCGTATTTATTGAGCGCTTACTGTGTGCAGAGCACTGTACTAAGCGCTTGGGAAGTACAAGTTGGCAACATATAGAGACAGTCCCTACCCAACAGTGGGCTCACAGTCTAAAAGGAGGAGACAGAGAACAAAACCAAACATACTAAAAAAATAAAAGAAATAGAATAGATATGTACAGGTAAAATAAATAAATAGAGTAATAAATAAGTACAAACATATACATATATACAGGTGCTTTGGGGAAGGGAAGGAGGTAAGATGGGGGGATGGAGAGGTGGACGAAGGGGAGAGGAAGGAAGGGGCTCAGTCTGGGAAGGCCTCCTGGAGGGGTGAGCTCTCAGTAGGGCCTTGAAGGGAGGAGGAGAGCTAGCTTGGCGGATGGGCAGAGGGAGGTCATTCCAGGCCCGGGGGATGACGTGGGCCGGGGGTCGATGGCGGGACAGGCGAGAACGAGGTACGGTGAGGGGATTAGCGGCAGAGGAGCGGAGGGTGCGGGGTGGGCTGTAGAAGGAGAGAAGGGAGGTGAGGTAGGAGGGGACGAGTTGATGGAGAGCCTTGAAGCCGAGGGTGAGGAGTTTCTGCCTGATGCGCAGATTGATTGGTAGCCACTGGAGATTTTTGAGGAGGGGAGTAACATGCCCAGAGCTTTTCTGGACAAAGACAATCCGGGCAGCCGCATGAAGTATGGATTGAAGTGGGGAGAGACACGAGGATGGGAGATGAGAGAGAAGGCTGATGCAGTAGTCCAGACGGGATAGGATGAGAGCTTGAACGAGCAGGGTAGCGGTAAGGATGGAGAGGAAAGGGCGGATCTTGACAATGTTGCGGAGCTGAGACCGACAGGTTTTGGTGACGGCTTGGATGTGGGGGGTGAATGAGAGAGCGTAGTCGAGGATGACACCAAGGTTGCGGGCTTGTGAGACGGGAAGGATGGTAGTGCCGTCAACAGAGATGGGAAAGTCAGGGAGAGGGCAGGGTTTGGGAGGGATGACATGGAGTTCACCCCTCCTCTGTCTGGTTCTGCCCCCCTTTGCTGTCTGGCTCAGCAGCCTGGCTCTCTCTGGACCCGCCCCTGACCGCTCTCTCTGGACCCACCCCCGCCCGCTCTCTCCGGACCCACCCCTGCCCGCTCTCTCTGGACCGGGTCCTCTCCCCCCCCGGCTCTCTCGGGACCGCCCACCACCACTCTCTCAGGACCGGCACCCCCCTGCTCTTTCTGGAAGTATCTCGTTCCCCCCGCCCCCCATTCTCTCTGGAAGTAATTCCCCCCACCCCCTTTGCTCTATCTGGACCTATCCCCACTGTTCTGAATGGACCTATCCCCCCTTCTCCCTCTAGTCCTATTTTCCTTCCCTTTAAGGTCCTATCTCTCCTTCTCTATCTGGTCCTATCACCCCTCCTCTGTCTGGTTCTGCCCCCCTTCGCTCTCTGGCTCTGCAGCCTGGCTCTCTCCGTAGCCGCCCCCGCCCGCTCCCTCCGGACCCGCCCCTGCCCGCTCCCTCTGGTCCCGCCGCAGCCTGCTCCCTCCGGACCTGCCCTCTGTACTTATCCGCCCACCCTGCTGGACCTATCCCCCCTGTTCTCTGTAGTTCTATTGGCCTTCTCTGTAACGTCCTATCTCTCCTTCTCTATCTGGTCCTATCACCCCTTCTCTGTCTGGTTCTGTCCTCCTTTTCTGTCTGGCTCTGCTGCCCAGCTCTTTCCGGACCCCCGGCCCGCAGCCCCCCGCCCGCTCCGGACCCACCCCCGCCCGCTCTCCGGACCCGCCCCCTCCTGACTTGCCCGCCCACCTGCTCTCTCAGGACAGCCCCCCCACCCCGCTATTTCTGGAAGTATTCCCCCCACCCCTGTTCTGTCTGGAACTATTCCCGCCTTGCTCCGTCTGGAACTATTCCCGCCCTGCTCCGTCTGGAACTATTCCCACCTTGCTCCATCTGGAACTATTTCCCCACCTTTGCTCTGTCTGGACCTATCCCCACTCTTCTGTATGGACCTATCCCCCCTGCTCCCTCTAGTCCTATTGGCCTTCTCTGTAAGGTCCTATCTCTCCTCTAGCTGGTCCTATCACCCCTTCTCTGTCTGGTTCTGCCCCCCTTCTCTGTCTGGCTCTGCAGCCTGCTCTCTCCGGACTTAACCCTGCCTGCTCTTTCCAGACCGGCGCCCCCCCCACCCCCCTGGCTCTCTCAGGACCGCCCCCTCCCCCCCCCCCCCCCAACTCTGTCTCTGGACAGGCCCCAGCCCTCTGCTCTTTTGGGAAGTTTCCCCCACACCCTGTTCTGTCTGGAACTATTCCCGCCTTGCTCCATCTGGAACTGTTCCCCCGCTTTGCTCTGTCTGGACCTATCCCCACTGTTCTGTATGGACCTATCCCCCCCACCCCCCCGACCGCTCCCTCTAGTCCTATTGTGCTTCTCTGTAAGGTCCTATCTCTCCTTCTCTATCTGGCCCTATCACCCCTTCTCTGTCTGGTTCTTCCACCCTTCTCTGTCTGGCTCTGTAGCCCGGCTCTCTCGGGACCCCCCCCCCCCCCCCGCCCCCCCCGCGCTCTCTCCAGACCTGCCCCACTCCTGCTCTCACGTGACCGGGCCCCACTGCTCTCTCCGGACCACACCTCACCCACTTTCACTGGACCGGCCTCATCTGCTTTCTCTGTTCCTGCACCCCCCCCCCCCCCCCGCCCCGCTCTTTTTGGAAGTACCCTCCCCCCCCAACAATTCTGACTGGAACTATTCCCGCCTTGCTCCATCTGGAAGTATTCCTGCCTTGCTCTGTCTGGAACTATTCTCCCCCCCACCTTTGTTCCGTCTGGGCCTATCTCCACTTTTCTGTATGGACCGATCCCCCCTGTTCCCTCCAGTCCTATTGTCCTTCTCTGTAAGGTCCTCTCTCTCCTTCTCTGTCTGGTTCTGCCCCCCTTCGCTCTCTGGCTCTGCAGACTGGCTCTCTCCGGACCCGCCCCCGCCCACTCTTTCCGGACTGGGCCCACCGGCTCTCTCCGGACCGCCCCTCACCCACTCTCACTGGACCGCCCCCCTCTATTCTCTCAGGACCGGCACCCCCCCTGCTCTTTCTGGAAGTATCTCTCCCCCCCTGCCATTCTGTCTGGAACTATTCCTGCCCACCCCCTTTGCTCTGTCTGGACCTATGCCCACTGTTCTGTATGGACCTATCTACACTGCTCCCTCTAGTCCTATTTTCCTTCCCTTTAAGGTCCTATCTCTCTTTCTCTGTCTGGTCCTATCACCCCTTCTCTGTCTGGTTCTGCCTCCCTTCTCTGTCTGGCTCGGCTGCCCGGCTCCCTCCGGACCCGCCCCCGCCCGCTCCCTCCGGACCCGCACCCGCCCGCTCCCTCTGTTCCCGCCGCAGCCTGATCCCTCCGGACCTGCCCCTGCCTGCTCCCTCTGTACTTATCCGCCCACCCTGCTGGACCTATCCCCCCTGTTCCCTCTACTTCTGTTGGCCTTCTCTGTAATGTCCTATCTCTCCTTCTCTATCTGGTCCTATCACCCCTTCTCTGTCTGGCTCTGCTGCCCCGCTCTCTCCGGACCCGCCCCCGCCCGCTCCCTCCAGACTTGCCCGCCCACCCTGCTCTCTCAGGACTGCCCCCCCCCACCCCGCTATTTCTGGAAGTATTCCCCCCACCCCTGTTCTGTCTGGAACTATTCCCGCCTTGCTCGGTCTGGAACTATTCCAGCCTTGCTCCGTCTGGAACTATTCCCACCTTGCTCCATCTGGAACTATTCCCCCCCCCATGCTCGGTCTGGACCTATCCCCACTCTTCTGTATGGACCTATAGCCCTGCTCCCTCTAGTCCTATTGGCCTTCTCTGTAAGGTCCTCTCTCTCCTTCTCTATCTGGTCCTATCACCCCTTCTCTGTCTGGTTCTGCCCCCCTTCTCTGTCTGGCTCTGCAGCCCGCTCTCTCCAGACTTGACCCTGCCCGCTCTCTCCGGACCCACCCCCGCCCACTCTTTCCGGACTGGGCGAACCGGCTCTCTCCGGACCGCCCCTCACCCACTCTCACTGGACCGCCCCCCTCTACTCTCTCAGGACCGGCACCCCCCCTGCTCTTTCTGGAAGTATCTCTCCCCCCCCACCATTCTGTCTGGAACTATTCCTGCCCACCCCCTTTGCTCTGTCTGGACCTATGCCCACTGTTCTGTATAGACCTATCCACCCTGCTCCCTCTAGTCCTATTGGCCTTCTCTGAAAGGTCCTATCTCTCCTCTGTCTGGTCCTATCACCCCTTCTCTGTCTGGTTCTGCCCCCCTTCTCTGTCTGGCTCTGCAGCCCGCTCTCTCCGGACTTGACCCTGCCTGCTCTCTCCAGACCGGCCACCCCCCACGGCTCTCTCAGGACCGCCCCCCCCCCCCCGCTGTCTCTGGACAGGCCCCAGCCCTCTGCTCTTTTGGGAAGTTTCCCCCCCACCCCATTCTGTCTGGAACTATTCCCGCCTTGCTCCATCTGGAACTATTCCCCCTCTTTGCTCTGTCTGGACCTAACCCCACTGTTCTGTATGGACCTATCCCCCCCCATCACCCACTCCCTCTAGTCCTATTGTGCTTCTCAGTAAGGTCCTATCTCTCCTTCTCTATCTGGTCCTATCACCCCTTCTCTGTCTGGTTCTGCCACCCTTCTCTGTCTGGCTCTGTAGCCCGGCTCTCTCGGGATCTGTCCCCGGCCCCCCGCCCTCTCTCCAGACCTACCCCCACCCCTGCTCTCACGGGACTGGGCCCCCCCACTCTCTCCGGACCACACCTCCCCCACTCTCACTGGACCGCCCCCCTCTGCTTTCTCTGAACCGGCACCCCCCCTGCTCTTTCTGGAAGTACCCCCCCCCCCCCATTCTGTCTGGAACTATTCCCGCCTTGCTCCATCTGGAAGTATTCCCCCCCCCACCCCCTTTGCTCTGTCTGGACCTATCCCCACTGTTCTGTATGGACCTATCCCCCCTGCTCCCTCTAGTCCTATTTTCCTTCTCTTTAAGGTCCTATCTCTCCTTCTCTATCTGGTCCTATCACCCCTTCTCTGGTTCTGCCCCCCTTCTCTCTCTGGCTCTGCAGCCCGGATCTCTCAGACTTGACCCCGCCTGCTCTCTCCAGACCACCTCCCCCGGCTCTCTCAGGACCGCCCCACTCCCCCCAGCTGTCTCTTGACTGGCCCCAGCCCCTGCTCTTTTGGGAAGTTTCCCCCCACCCAGTTCTGTCTGGAACTATTCCCACCTTGCTCCATCTGGGACTATTCCCCCCCTTTGCTCTGTCTGGACCTATCCCCACTGTTCCGTATGGACCTATCCCCCCCACACCCGCTCCTTCTAGTCCTAGTGTGCTTCTCAGTAAAGTCCTATCTCTCCTTCTCGATCTGGTCCTATCACCCCTTTGTCTGGTTCTGCCACCCTTCTCTGTCCGGCTCTATAGCCCGGATCTCTCGGGACCTGCCCCCCCGCGATCTCTCCAGACCTGCCCCGACCCCTGCTCTCACGGGACCGGGCCCCCCCCGCTCTCTCCGGACTACACCTCACCCACTCTCACTGGACCGCCCCCCTCTGCTTTCTCTGAACCGGCACCCTCCCTTCTCTTTCTGGATGTACCCCCCAGCCCCATTCTGTCTGGAACTATTCCTGCCTTGCTCCATCTGGAAGTATTCCTGCCTTGCTCTGTATGGAACTATTCCCCGCCTCCTTTACTCTGTCTGGGCCTATCCCCACTGTTCTGTATGGACCTATCCCTCCTGTTCCCTCCAGTCCTATTGTCCTTCTCTGTAAGGTCCTATCTCTCCTTTCATTCATTCATTCAGTCGTATTTATTGAGCGCTTACTGTATGCAGAGCACTGTACTAAGCACTTGGGAAGTACAAGTTGGCATTCATTCATTCAATCTTATTTATTGAGCCCTTACTGTGTGCAGAGCACTGCATCTCCTTCTCTACCTGGTCCTGTCACCCCTCCTCTGTCTGGTTCTGCCCCCTTTCGCTCTCTGGCTTTGCAGCCTGGCTCTCTCCGGACCCGCCCCTGCCCGCTCTCTCCGTACCAGGCCCCCCGGCTCTCTCCGGACCGCCCCTCACCCGCTCTCACTGGACCGCCCCCCCTCCACTCTCTCAGGCCCGACACCCCCCCTGCTCCTTCTGGAAGAATCTCCCCCGCCTGCCATTCTGTCTGGAACTATCCCCCCCACCACCCCCTGTGCTCTGTCTGGACCTATCCCCCCTGCTCCCTCTAGTCCTATTTTCCTTCTCTTTAAGGTCTTATCTCTCCTTCTCTATCTGGTCCTATCACCCCGTCTCTGTCTGGTTCTGCCCCCCTTCTATCTCTGGCTCTGCAGCCCGGATCTCTCGGACTTGACCCTGCCTGCTCTCTCCAGACGGCCCCCCCGCCCCTCCCCCGCTGTCTCTGGACCGGCCCCAGCCCCCTGCTCTTGTGGGAAGTTTCCCCCCACCCCGTTCTGTCTGGAACTATTCCCGCCTTGGTCCATCTGGAACTATTCCCCCCCTTTGCTCTGTCTGGACCTATCCCCCACCACACCTGCTCCCTCTAGTCCTATTGTGCTTCTCTGTAAGGTCCTATCTCTCCTTCTCTGTCTGGTCCTATCACCCCTTCTCTGTCTGGTTCTGCCACCCTTCTCTGTCCGGCTCTGTAGCCCGGCTCTCTGGGGACCCACCCGCCCCCCGCGCTTTCTCCAGACCTGCCCCCACCCCTGCTCTCACGGGACCGGGCCCACCCGCTCTCTCCGGACCACACCACACCCACTCTCACTGGACCACCCTCCTCTGCTTTCTCTGAACCAGCACCCCCCCTGCACTTTCTAGAAGTATTCTCCCTCCCCCACCATTCTGTCTGGAACTATTCCTGCCTTGCTCCATCTGGAAGTATTCCTGCCTTGCTCTGTCTGGAACTATACCCCCGGTCCTTTGCTCTTTCTGGGCCTATCCCCACTGTTCTGTATGGACCTATCCCCCCTGTTCCCTCCAGTCCTATTGTCCTTCTCTGTAAGGTCCTATCTCTCCTTCTCTATCTGGTCCTGTCACCCCTCCTCTGTCTGGTTCTGCCCCCCTTCGCTCTCTGGCTCTGCAGTCTGACTCTCTGCGGACCCGCCCCTGCCCGCTCTCTGCGGACCCGCCCCTGCCCGCTCTCTGCGGACCCGCCCCTGCCCGCTCTCTGCGGACCCGCCCCTGCCCGCTCTCTGCGGACCCGCCCCTGCCCGCTCTCTGCGGACCCGCCCCTGCCCGCTCTCTGCGGACCCGCCCCTCACCCGCTCTCACTGGACCGCCCCCCTCCACTCTCTCAGGACCGGCACCCCCCCTGCTCTTTCTGGAAGTATCTCCCCCCCATTCTATCTGGAACTATTCCCCCCCACCCCCTTTGCTCTGTCTGGACCTATCCCCACTGTTCTGTATGGACCTATCCCCCCTGCTTCTATCTCTCCTTCTCAATCTGGTCCTATCACCCCTTCTCTGTCTGGTTCTGCCCCCCTTCTCTCTCTGGCTCTGCAGCCCGGATCTCTCAGACTTGACCCCGCTTGCTCTCTCCAGACCGGCCCCCCGCCCCCGCTGTCTCTGGACCGGCCCCAGCCCCCGCTCTTGTGGGAAGTTTCCCCCCCCACCCCATTCTGTCTGGAACTATTCCTCCCCTTTGCTCTGTCGGGACCTATCCCCACTGTTCTGTATGGACCTATCCCCCCTCCACAACCGCTCCCTCTAGTCCTATTGTGCTTCTCTGCAAGGTCCTATCTCTCCTTCTCTATCTGGTCCTATCACCCCTTCTCTGTCTGGCTCTTTAGCCCTGCTCTCTCGGGACTGGGCCCCCCCGCTCTCTCCGGACCACACCTCACCCACTCTCACTGGACCGCCCCCCTCCGCTTTCTCTGAACCGGCACCCCCCCGATCTATCTGGAAGTATCCCCCCCATTCTATCTGGAACTATTCCTGCCTTGCTCCATCTGGAAGTATTCCTGCCTTGCTCTGTCTGGAACTATTCCGCCCCTCCCTTTACTCTGTCTGGGCCAATCCCCACTGTTCTGTATGGACCTATTCCCCCTGTTCCCTCCAGTCCTATTGTCCTTCTCTGTAAGGTCCTATCTCTCCTTCTCTATCTGGTACTGTCACCCCTCCTCTGTCTGGTTCTGCCCCCCTTTGCTCTCTGGCTCTGCAGCCTGGCTCTCTCCGGACCCGCCCCCGCCCGCTCCCTCTGGAACCGCTCCCTCCGGAACAGCCCCCGACTGCTTCCTCCGGAAACACCCCCCCCCCCCCCGTCCTCTCCCTCTGGACCCGTCCCCGCCCACTCCCTCTGGTCCCACTGCAGCCTGCTCCCTTCGGACCTGCCCCTGCCTGCTCCCTCTGTACTTATCCACCCACCCTGCTGGACCTATCCCCACTGTTATGTATGGACCTATCCCCCCGTTCCCTCTAGTTCTGTTGGCCTTCTCTGTAATGTCCTATCTCTCCTTCTCTGTCTGGTTCGGGTCCCCCTTCTCTGTCTGGCTCTGCTGCCCGGCTCTCTCAGGACCGCCCCTCCCCGCTGTCTGTGGACCGGCCCCAGCCCCCCGCTCTTTTGGGAAGTTTCCCCCCACGCTGTTCTGTCTGGAACTATTCCCACCTTGCTCCATCTGGAAGTATTCCCCCGCCTTTGCTCTGTCTGGACCTATCCCCACTCTTCTGTATGGACCTATCCCCCCCAACACCCGCTCCCTCTAGTCCTATTGTGCTTCTCTGTAAGGTCCTATCTCTCCTTCTCTGTCTGGTCCTATCACCCCTTCTCTGTCTGGTTCTGCCCCCCTTCTCTGTCTGGCTCTGCTGCCCGGCTCTCTCCGGACCGCCCCCTGCCCGCTCTCTCCGGACCCCCCCCCCCCCGCCCACCCGCTCGCTCTCTCCGGACCCGCTCCCGCTCGCTCTCTCCGGACCCGCTCCCGCTCGCTCTCTCCGGACCCGCTCCCGCTCGCTCTCTCCGGACCCGCTCCCGCTCACTCTCTCCGGACCCGCTCCCGCTCGCTCTCTTCGGACCCGCTCCCGCTCGCTCTCTCCGGACCCGCCCCCGCCCCCTCTCTCCGGACCTGCCCCCGCCTGGTCCCTCCTGACTTGCCCGCCCACCCTGCTCTGTCAGGACAGCCCCCCCCACCCAGCTATTTCTGGAAGTATTCCCCCTACCCCCGTTCTATCTGGAACTATTCCCGCCTTGCTCCATCTGGAACTATTCCCCCCTCCTTTGCTCTGTCTGGACCTATCCCCACTCTTCTGTATGGACGTATCCCCACTGCTCCCTCTAGTCCTATTGGCCTTCTCTGTAAGGTCCTATCTCTCCTTCTCTATCTGGTCCTATCACCCCTTCTCTGTCTGGTTCTGCCCCCCTTCTCTGTCTGGTTCTACCCCCTTCTCTCTCTGGCTCTGCAGCCCGCTCTCTCCGGACTTGACCCCGCCTGCTCTCTCCAGACCGGCCCCGGAGCATGGGGGCGAGAACCGTAGTCGGGGCGGGGGGTGACAACCCTAGGCCGAGTGGGGGGATAGCACTAGATGGAACGGGGGGAAAGCACTA
Organism: Tachyglossus aculeatus; assembly: GCF_015852505.1. Taxonomy (NCBI): domain Eukaryota; kingdom Metazoa; phylum Chordata; class Mammalia; order Monotremata; family Tachyglossidae; genus Tachyglossus; species Tachyglossus aculeatus. Next base: position 10,153,725 of record NC_052071.1, read on the forward strand.
GGTGGAGCGGGGGGATAGCACTAGGCGGAGCGGGGGATAGCACTAGGCAGAGCAGGGGGGACAGCCCTAGGCGGGGCAGGGGGGCGACAGCCCTAGGCGGGGCAGGGGGCGACAACACTAGGCAGGGCGGGGGGCAACAGCCCTAGACAGGGCGGGATCCAACAGCCCTAGGAGGAACGGGGGGGATAGCACTAGATGGAGCAGGGGAATAGCACTAGATGGAGATGGGGGATAACACTAGAGGCAGCGTGGGGGACAGTACTAGGCAGGGGGGATAGCAGGCAGAGCGGGGGGGGATAGCACTAGGCAGAGCAGGGGGATAACAGTAGATGGAGCATAGGGGCAACAACCCTAGTCGGGGCAGGGGGCGACAACCCTAGTCGGGGCAGGGGGCGACAGCCCTAGGCGGATCGGGGAGATAGCACTAGACAGAGCCGAGGGACAGCACTAGACAGAGCAGGGGCGACAGCACTAGGCGGCGGGGAAAGCACTAGGCAGAGCAGGGGGGGGATAGCACTAGGCGGAGTGGGGGGGCGACACCCCCTGCCCCGACAACGGTTGACAGCCCTAGACGGAGCGGTGGGATAGCACTAGGCAGAGCAGGTGGGAGAGCTCTAGGCGGGGGAGGGGAGCAACAGCCCTAGGCGGGGCAGGGGATGACGGCAGTAGGCAGGGCAGGGGGCGACAGCCCTAGGAGGAGCGGGGGGATAGCACTAGATGGAGTGGGGGTGACAGCACTAGGAGGGGGAGATAGCCCTAGGAGGAGCAGGGGGGATAGCACTAGACGGAGTGGGGGTGACAGCACTAGGAGGGGGGGATAGCACTAGGAGGAGCAGGGGGATAGCACTAGGCAGAGTGGGGGGGCAACAACCCTAGTCAGAGTAGGGAGTGACAGCCCTAGGAGGAGTGGGGGGATAGCACTAGGCGGAGTAGGGGGACAGCACTAGGCAGAACTGGGGGAGGGGATAGCAGTAGGGAGACAGCACTAGATGGAGCAGGGGGATAGCACTAGACAACAGAGCGGGGAAATAGCACTAGACAGAGCGGGGGGATAACACTAGACGGATCAGCGGGGGCAGCACTAGGCGGGGGGCATAGCACTAGATGGAGCAGGGGGGGCAAAAACCCTAGTCGGGACAGGGGGCTACAGCCCTAGGCGGAGTGGGGGGTTAGCACTAGACAGAGTGGGGGGGGACAGCACTAGGCAGGGGGGTTAGCACTAGGCAGAACGGGGGGGTAGCACTAGGCAGAGCGGGGGGATAGCACTAAGTTGGGGGGACAGCACTAGGGAGAGCAGGGGGGGAAAGCACTAGGCGGAACGGCGGGGGGACAGCACTAGACAAGGAGGGAATAGCAATGAGCGGAGCTGGGGGGCGACAACCGTAATCGGGGTGGAGGGTGACAGCCCTAGGAGAGTGGGGAGATAGCACTAGGCGGAGCAGGGGGATAGCACTAGGCAGAGCAGGGGGGATAGCCCTAGGCGGGGCAGGGAGGCAACAGCACTAGACAGGGCGGGAGGCAACAGCCCTTGGAGGAGCGGAGGGATAGCACTAGACGGAGTGGGGAGATAGCACTAGATGGAGCGGGGAGATAGCACTAGATGGAGCAGGGGGACAGCACTAGACGGAGCAGGGGGATAGCACTAGGCGGGGGGGATAGCACTAGGCAGAGCGGGAGGGATAGCACTAGGTGGAGCAGGGGGGATAGCACTAGATGGAGCGTGGGGGCAACAACCCTAGTCGGGGCAGGGGGCGACAGCCCTAGACGGAGCAGGGGGATAGCACTAGACAGAGCAGGGGGGACAGCACTAGTTGGGGGGGATAGCAATAGGCAGAGCAGGGGGGAATAGCATTAGACGGAGCGGGCGGGGCAACAACCCTAGTCGGGGCAGGGGGCGACAGCCCTAGGTGGAGCGGGGGGATAGCACTAGATGGAGCGGGGGGGATAGCCCTAGGCGGAGCGGGGGTGGGGCGACAACCGTAGTCGGGGTCGGGGGTGACAGCCCTAGGCAGAGTGGGGGAATAGCATTAGGCGGAGCCGGGGGATAGCACTAGGCGGTGGGGATAGCACTAGGCAGGGCGGGAGTGACAGCCCTAGGCGGGGCGGGGGGGGCGACAGCCACTTGCAGGGTGGGGGGGGTGACAGCACTAGGTGGAGCAGGGGGATAACACTAGAAGGAGCTGGGGGGGGCGACAGACCTAGGTGGGGCGAGGGGACAGCACTAGACAGAGCAGGGGGATAGCAGTAGATGGAGCGGGCGGGGCGACAGCTCTAGGCGGGGCGGGGGGAAACAGCCCAAGGTGGGGCGGGGGGATAGCAGTAGACAGAACAGCGGGATATCACTAGGTGGAGCAGGGGGGATAGCACTAGGCGGAGCTGGGGGGCGACAACCGTAGTCCGGGTGGGGGATGACAGCCCTAGGAAGAGTGGGGGGATAGCACTAGGCGGAGCGGGGGGATAGCACTAGGCGGAGCGGGGGGATAGCACTAGATGGAGCTGGGAGGGACAGCACTAGGTGGGGGGGATAGCACAAGGCAGAGCAGGGGGGATAGCACTAGGCAGAGTTGGGGAATAGCAGTAGGAGGAGTTGAGAGATAGCACTAGGTGGAGCGGGGGGATAGCACTAGGCAGGGTGGGGGGATAGCACTAGGCAGAGCGGGGGCGACAGCCCTAGGCGGGGCGGGGGGGCAGCATCCACTTGCAGGTTGGGGGGGTGAGAGCTCTAGGCGGAGCAGGGGGATAACACTAGACAGAGCCGGAGGATAACACTAGTAGGAGCGGGGCGGGGGGGGGCGGGGGCGACAGCCCTAGGCCGGGCAGGGGGGGCGATAGCCCTAGGTTGGGCGAGGGGACAGCACTAGACAGAGCGGGGGGGGTAGCAGTAGACGGAGCGGGTGGGGCGACAGCCCTAGGCGGGGTGGGGGGCGACAGCCCAAGGCGGGTCGGGGGGATAGCAGTAGACAGAACGGGGGATATCACTAGGCACAGCGGGGGGGATAGCACTAGGAAAAGCCGGGGGATAGCACTAGGCAGGGCGGGGGGGCCGACAGCCCTAGGCGGGTCAGGGGGATATCAGTAGACGGAGGTGGGGTGGGGGATAGCACTAGGCAGGGCGGGGTGGGGAAACAGCCCCATGCGGGGTGGGGTGGTGACATCACTAGGCGGAACGTGGGGATAGCACTAGGAGGAGCAGTGTGGGGGGGCGCGACAGCCCTGGGTGGGTGGGGAACAGCCCAAGGCGGGGCAGGAGGATAGCACTAGGCGGAGCGGAGGGATAACACTAGGTAGGGCGGGGGGAGGGGGCTACAGTACTGGGCGACATCACTAGGCAGACCGGGGGTGGGGGGATAACACTAGGTGGAGCGGGGGGATAGCACTAGGTGGCGGGGAAATAGCACTAGGCGGAGCAGGGCAGTAGCACTAGACGGAGCTGGGGATAGCACAAGTTGGAGCGGGGGGGGGCGACAGCACTAGGCAGAGCAGGGGTCATAGCACTAGATGGAGTGGGGCGGGGCGACAACCCTAGGTGGGGCGGGGGGCGACAGCCCTAGACGGAGCTGGGGAATAACACTAGGTGGAGCGGGGGGATAGCACTAGGTGGAGTGGGGGGGATAGCACTGATAAACTTGTATCTACACCAGCATTTAGTACAGTGTCTGCTGTATAGTCAGCACTTAACAAATATGATTGAATGAAGGAAGGAAGGAAGGAATGAATGAACACATAGGGCATTGCCTGCTCTTGGGTAACTATTCAGTGGAAAACCGGGGAAGGAGTCATATGCACCCTGGCTAGTAAATCCCCCTGAATAATAATAATAATAATAATAATGCTATTTATGAAGTGCTTACTATGTGTCAAGCACTGTTCTAAACACTGGAGTAGATACAAGCTAATCAGGTTGCATGAAATCCCTGTCCCACATTAAGACTCACAGTCTTAATCCCCATTCTACAGATGACGAAACTGAGGCCCAGTGAAGTGACTTCCCCAAGGTAACAAAGACAACATGTCAGAGAAGCAGCGTGGCTCAGTGGAAAGAGCCCGGGCTTTGGAGTCAGGTCATGGGTTCAAATCCCAGCTCTGCCATTTGTCACCTGTGAGACTTTGGGCAAGTCACTTAACTTCTCTATGCCTCAGTTCCCTCATCTATAAAATGGGGATTAAGAATGTGAGCCCCCCGTGGGACAACCTGATCACCTTGTAACTTCCCCAGCGCTTAGAACAGTGCTTTGCACAGACTAAGTGCTCAATAAATACCATTATTATTATGTGGCAGAGCTGGGATTAGAACCCAGTCCTTCTGACTCCCAGGCTTGGGATCGAGCCACTAGGACATGCTGCTTTCAGTTTGATATTCACCCCACAAAGCTTATGTACATTCCCTCTAGACTGTAAACTCGTTGTGAGCAGGGAACTCGTCTCCCAACTCTGTTGCATTGTACTCTCCCAAGCATTTAGTACAGTCCTCTGCACACAGTTAGTGCTCAGCAAATACCGTTGATTAAGCAGTGTGGTTTAGTGGCATGATCACAGGATTGGGAGTGAGAGAATATGGGTCTAATCCCAGCTCCGCCACTTGTCTGCTGTGTGACCTTGGGCAGACCACTTCACCCCTCTGTGCCTCAGTTACCTCATCTGTAAAATGGGGAGTAAGGCTGTGAGCCCCATGTGGTACAACCTGATTACGTTTTATCTACCCCAGCATTTAGAACAGTGCTTGGACATAGTAAGAGCATAACAAATACCATTATTATTATTATTAATGTCTATCTCCCCCTCTAGACTAAAATTCATTATGGGCTATGAGCATGTCTGCTAATTCCGTTGTGTTGTACTCTCCCAAGCATTTAGTAAACGTTCTGCCTGTGGTAAGTGCTCAATAAATAACTGTGACTGATTGACTGTCTGTCTCCTCCTTAAAACCATAAGCTCACTGTGAGCAGGTAACATGTCTCCCAAGTTCTTAGTACAGGGCTTTTACCCAGTAAGTGCTAAATAAATACCATCAATTGATTGATTAATGTCTGTCTCCCCCTGTAGAGTGTAAGCTCATTGCAGGCAGGGAATGTCTCTACCTACTCTGTTGTACTCTCCCAAGTGCTTAGTACAATGGTCGGCACATAGCAAGCACTCAATAAATACCATTGATTGATTGATCCTGTATTTGCTGTTCTTGGAGGCAATCTTCAGCTTCTCTTTACTTAGGAATTGCAGTCCTATTGGCTGAAGAAAACCTGTCATCTCCAGCTACTTCTCCTTTCATGTTTGCATTGCCCCATCCTGCTTTCTAGAGGAGAAACCTCTAGACTGGAAGCACCTTGTACACTGGGAACCCTTCTACCAACTCTGTGATGCTATACTCTCCAAAGTGATTAGTCAAATGCCATGCACACAGTAAGCGCTCAATAAGTACAATTGATTAATTGATTGAGAATTGACCACAGAGTGTAAGTTTCCATAGTGATGCATCCTACGGAGATCTGCACCACTGAATTTAAGGTCAATCCTGTTGAACAAAATGGCTGCCACAATACAGAGGATGGAATCCCCTTTATCAATCAATCAATCAATTGTATTCATTGAGCGCTTACTGTGTGCAGAGCACTGTACTAAGCACTTGGGAAGTACAAGTTGGCAACATATAGAGACAGTCCCTTTACAGGTTGGAAAGGGGATTTTGTTTTATTTCTAACATCAGACTTGATTCTGAGTAATGCCGCAAAGCTGAAGCAGTTCCTTTGAAATGAGAAAGCCCGCCCAGGGATAGATAATCATTAACTGTCATTTCAACTTAATCCAAATTAATCAGATAGGTAGGATGGAAAGGGGATATTGGGGTTTTTTTTTTTCTGACATAGGACTTGATTCTGAGTAACACTACAAAGTTGAAGCAGTCCCTTTGAAATGAGAAATCCCACCCAGGGACAGATTATCATTAATTGTCATTTCAACTTAATCCAAAGAGGAATTGACTTCCTCATGAGAAATAAACTAGGAGAGGCTACAGATGAGATGCTGGGGGAGTGATTAAGAAAGATGGAACTTATATCACTGGGGACAGAAAGTAGAAGAGCCTATCTACATAACAGCTCCCTCAGGCACCTGGAAAGTTTCAATGCATCCTAAGCCCTAATTAATATTTACTGTCGGGTACAAGAAAGAGAAGAGTTCATGAAATTGGGGTTCCTCTGGGTGGATCAAGCTCTACTAAGTGAAACTGGATCTAGTCATCTCTAAGTCTCAGTTCCTAAGAGGGAAAATATTAGGGCTTTTGTAGAGTTTCAAAGTTCATCAGAGATAAATTGGGTTCATTCTCCTGATAGTTTTTCTCAGCAGCTTGGCCTAGTGGAAAGAACACAGACCTGGGTTCTAATCCCTGCTCTGCCAGTTGTCTGCTGGGTGACCTTGGGTAAGGCATGTTACCCAACTATGCCTGTTTCCTCAACTGTAAAATGGAGATAAAATACCTGTTCTTCCTCCAATTTGGATTGTAAGCCCCATGTTAGGCAGAGACTGTGTTCGTTGTGATTAATTTGTATGTACCCCAGACCTAAGAATGGTGCTAGATACATAGTAAGTGCTTAATGAATACCATAAAAGAGGCAGTGTGGCTTAGTGTTAAGACCACGGGCTAGGGAGTCAGGGAACATGGGCTCTAATCCCAGCTCCACCACTTGTCTGCTGTGTGACTTTGGGCAAGTCACTTCACTTCTCTGTGCCTCAGTTACCTCATCTGTACAATGGGGATTAAGACTGTGAGCCCTACGTGGGACAACCTGGTTACCTTGGATCTACCCCAAAGCCTAGAACAATGCTTGGCAAATAGTAAGCACTTAACAATTGCCATCATCACTATTATTATTATCATCGAGAAGGAGCGTGGTTTAGTGGAAACATCCTGGGCTTGGGAGTCAGTGGTCATGGATTGTAATCCTGGCTCCACCACTTATCAGCCCTGTGACTTTGGGCAAGTCACTTTATTTCTCTGTGCCTCAGTTACCTCATCTGTAAAATGGGGATTAAGACTGTGAGCCCCATGTGGGACAACCTGATTACCTTGTACCTCCGCCAGCAATTAGAACAGTGCTTGGCACATAGTAAGCGCTTAACAAATACCATTAGTATTATTATTATTATCATTTGGGTGGGAATAATCACTGTGCCCTCTCTGTGTTCCTTATGAGGCTTAGGGTTCCTCTGATTTAACCTCTCAACTGGCTTGAGCATTGCCAGTTTCGAAGAAGTTTGATTTTCATTATCTATGGCATAAACAAAGCAGGCCGAGTTAGGGCTATAGAAACCAGGTGTTCTGATTATCAGAGCCATGTTCTTTCCAGTAGCCTGCAGAAAAACTTTTCTGTACACCAGTTCTGATTATATTCACAAACTCCCTTTCTGGATCTCCCATTTCCAAACCAGAATAATGTTGTGTAAATAAACTTTTCACATGCTCTCTTCAACACCTTTATCATCCCATTACACAGCGTAAATATAAAACGTTTTCTGTCATGAATGTTTGCTTCAGGATCTACCTCCTCAATCAAGACTTGACTTTTTTCTGTGTTCTAGGTGGGTTTCTCAACTTTCCAATGCAAGTGGAAATGATGGTGATCAATTAGTCAGAGTTGATTTTTTTCATAAAAGTGGAAATACAGAAGAATTAATTACCTGAACTTTCTCATTCATCAAATATCAGGAAATTGCATCTCTTAAGAGTGAGAGAAACCTTCTTGCCAATCTAGAGAAGACGGTTTTCTCTTCACCTCTGTTACCAAAATTTACTGAAAATTTACCTTTCCAATCAATGGTGTTTATTCATTGAATCATATTTATTGAGTGCTTACTGTGTGCAGAGCACCGTACTAACTGCTTCTTACTGCTTACTGTGTGGAGAGCACTGTATTAAGCACTTGGGAGAGTACAAGGCAACAGAGTTGGTAGACTTGCTTCCTGTCCACAACAAGCTTACAGTCCAGGCGAGTGTGGAAATCCAATATATTGATCAATCAGCGGTATTTATTGAGAGCTTACTGGGTGTAGAGCACAGTACTAAGCATTTGAGAGGGTACAACAGAATTGGTAGACATGATCCTGCCCTCAAGGGGTCTACAATTTAGCATGGGAGGCAGTCATTAAATGAATTAGTGGGAGCAATAGCATATAAGGATATGTAATTAAGTGCTTTGTTGTTGGTATGGGTCGGTATCAAAGTTCTTAAGGGATGAGGGCACAAGTGTTTAAGTGATGCAGAAGGGAGTGAGGACAGGGTGGAGAGATGAGAATTTCTTTAATGGTATTTATTAAGTGCTTAAAATGTGCCAGACACTGTACTAAGCATGGGGTAGATACAAGACAATCAGGTTAGATTGGACAAAGTCCGTGTCCCAAATGGGTCTCACAGAGTTAATCTCTATTTTATAGATGAGGTAACTGAGACACAGAGAAGTTAAGTAATTTTCCTAAGGTCACACAGCAGACAAGTGCTACAGTTGGGGTTATAACCTGGGCTCTCTGACTCCCTGGCCGAAACTCTTACCACTAGGCCAGATTCCTTCTCCAAAAGACAGGTGAGATCCAAGAGACTCAAAGCCCACATCCAAGAAGCCCCCAGAATATAGGACATTGGCCTGGTCCCACTTACTTTCCCAATGTTAGACCATGACCTATTTACCCGTGAGAAGCCACATGGGCAAGTAGAAAGATCACAGCCTGTTTTGCCACTTGCCTGCTGTGTGACCTTGGGCAAATCACTTAAATTTTCTGTGCCTCTGTATCCTCAACAGTAAAATGGGGATTCAGACTATGAGACATAGTCTCCTACTAAGATTATGAGCGCCCCCCCCGACTCTGCCCTACCTCCTTCCCCTCCCCACAGCACTTGTATGCATTTGTGCATATTTATTACTCTATTTTACTTGTGCATATTTACTACTCTATTTTATTAATGATATGCATATAACTATAATTCTATTTATTTTGATGGTTTTGACACCTGTCTACATGTTTTATTGTCTGTCTCCCCCTTCTAGGCTGTGAACACGTCGTGTAGGGACCGTCTCTATAAGTTACCAACTTGTATTTCCCAAGCGCTTAGTACAGTGCTCTGCACACAATAAGCACTCAATAAATACGATTGAATGAATGAATGCAAGGTTGGACACAGTCTCCATCCCAAATGGGGCTCACATTCCTAATCCTCATTTTACAGATGAGGGAACTGAGGCCCGGGGAAGTGAAGTGATTTGCTCAAGGTCACACAGAACACAAGTGGCAGAGTCAGGATTAGAACCAAGGTCCTTCTGACTCCTAGGCCAGGGCTCTGTCTACTAGGCAACACTGCTTCTCCTGTTAGACTGTGAGCTCACTGTTGGGTAGGGACTGTCTCTATATGTTGCCAATTTGTACTTCCCAAGCGCTTAGTACGGTGCTCTGCACATAGTAAGCGCTCAATAAATACGATTGATGATGATGATGATGATTAAGAAGGGGTGGAAATAAACGGGTCTCCTCGGCTTGGCCTGGAGCAGGGCCATAATGGGGAGATCGTATTCCCTTGCAATCCTTAAATGTATTGGTAAAAGTGGTTTATGAGGCCTACAGAGCAATTTGTCCCTCCTATCTTTCAGACTGTGAATGCTGGCTGGGCCAGGAAATGAGCCTCATTTATTGTCTCGTATCTACCCTAATCCCATGTCAGGGTCACGCCTGGAGAGTTCCCAGTACTCTACCAGTCTCAACTGCAGGAGGGAGAGTCAAGCAGAGACATATTCATTCCATTCCTAGCTTGGCCAGTGGCTAGTGAGTGGAAGGCAATCTGCTACAAGTCAAAACTCACCTGTTCTGGGCATCACCTGCATTGGAGAGAATCAAGGGTGAAAACTCAAGTTTTTATTGCATGGTGGGAGGCAATGGTAAACCACTTCTGTATTTTTACCTAGAAAACTCTATGGCTACACTTACCAGAACAATTGCAGATGGAGGTGGGGCATTCTGGAAGAGATGTGTCCATGGCGTTGCTATGGGTTGAAGATGACTCAGCAGCATAAGACAAGACAATCTACCCCAGATCTTAGCACTGTTCTTGGCACACAGAAAGTGCTTAATACTCTCTACTAACAGTATTACTAACTGGGGAAGCAGTGTTAACCTAGGGGACAGAGCACAGATCTGGGACTCAGAGGACCTAGGTTCTCTGAATTAGGGTATTAAGTCACTTACAGTGTGCCAAGCACTGTTCTAAGCTCTGGGGTAGATACTGCTAAAGCAGCGTGGCTCAGTGGAAAGAGCATGGGCTTGGGAGTAAGAGGTCAGAGGTTCAAATTCTGGCTCCACCAATTGTCAGCTGTGTGACTTTGGGCAAGTCACTTAACTTCTCTGTACCTCCGTTACTTCATCTGTAAAATGGAGATTAAGACTGTGAGACCCCCATGGGACAACCTGATCACTCTGTAACCTCCCCAGCGCTTAGAACAGTGCTTTGCACATAGTACGTGCTTAATAAATGCCATTATTAATATTATCATACAAAGAAGCAGTGGACAGAGCACGGATCTGGGACTCCGAGGACCTAGGTTCTCTGAATTAGGGTATTTATTGAGTCACTTGCAGTGTGCCAAGCACTGTTCTAAGCTCTGGGGTAGATACCGCAGAAGCAGCGTGGCTCAGTGGAAAGAGCCCGAGCTTGGGAGTCAGAGGTCGTGGGTTCTAATTCTGCCTCTGCTACTTGTCTGCTATGTGTCTTTGGGCAAGTCACTTCACTTCTCTGGGCCTCAGTTACCTCATCTGTAAAATAGGGATTAAGACTGCGAGCCCCACGTGGGACAACCCTATCACCTTGTATCCTCCCCAACACTTATAACAGTGCTTTGCACATAGTAAGCACTCAGCAAATACTATTATTATTATTATTACACAAGTTAATCAGGTCGAACACAGCCCCGTCCCACATGGGACTCCCTGTCGAAGTAGGAGGGAGAACAGGTACTGAATCCCCATCTTACAGATGAGGCAATTGAGGCACCGACATATTAAGTGACTTGCCCAAAGTCATACAGCAAACAAGTGGTGAAGAGCTCAGGTCCTCTAACTCCCAGGTCTGGGTTCTTTCCACATTTGGGTGGAAAATCCATCCCTTTGGCCTGGTCTCCATGTCCCCTCAGTAATCTCCTACTACAACCCAGCCAGCACACTTCTTTCTTCTAATGCTAACTCTCTCATTGTACCTGTATCTCATCTGTCTCCCTGCCGACATCTCGTCCACATCCTGCCTCTGGCCTGGAACTCTCTCCCTCTTCGTATCCGACAGACAATGACACTCCCCCTTTACAAAGCCTTATTGAAGTCACATCTCCTCTGAGGGGCCTTCCTTGACTAAGCCCTCCTTTCCTCTTTTCTCACTCCCTTCTGTGCCACCCTGACTTGCTCCCTTCATTCATCCACCTCCCAGCCCCACAACATTTACATACATATCTGTCTCCCCCTCTAGACTGTAAGCTCGTTGAGTTCAGGGAATGTGTCTTTTATATTGTTATATCATCCGCTCCCAAGCATTGAGTACAGTGCTTTGCACGCAGTAAGCGCTCAGTGAATATGATTGACTGACTGACTGACTGACTCAGGTTGGGAGCACTGATGCCCATCTGCCCGAGCATCATGATTCAATTTACCATATCTACTTTTTCTCACTTGTGGTTCCCCCATGATCTTCCCTTGCAGTTCAAGACCGAATCAAGTCGACACTGAGAAATTGAACCCCCGTGACAGAATTCATCCTCCTGGGTCTAACAGATGATGCCTCCTTGTAGGTTTGCCTATTCTCCTTTTTTCTCCTTGTCTACCCGCTCAGCATCACCAGCAAACTGACCATCGTTACCCTCCCCTTCCTGGTGCCCCACCTTCACACGCCTATGTATTTCTTCTTGTGTAATTTCTCCCTCCTGGAAATCTTTGTCTACATTCCTGTCTGCATTTTGTCTGAATGCAGTAATTTCTGTTTGCATTCCCAACTCGTTTGTGAGCATGTCGACATGGAACAAAATCATCTCCAAGAATTGTTGTACAACCCAGATATTCTTCTACATCCTACTGGGTGTGTCAGAGTTCTGGTCTGCATGTTCTATGACCATTATGTGGCCATCTGCAGACCTTTACACTACACAACCAACATGACCCACAGAGTCTGTACTCTGCTCATCCTCTGCTGCTACTTGGCAGGCTTACTGCCCCCCCCTTTCCCTGCAGCTGGATTTCTGTACCACAAATAACATCAATCATTTCAGGTATGACACTGTCCCCTTGCTGCAGATCTCTTGCTTGGACACATGATCCCTGGAGGTGCTGACATTATATTCTTCCATGATCAGGCTGCTATCACTCTATCACTATTGATCCTGTCCTACGTATACACCATTAAGACCATTTTGAAAATTCCCTCCACCTAGCAGAGGAAAAAGGCCTTTTCCATCTGTGCTTCCCACATAGTGGTTGTCTCCCTGTCCTATGGCAGTTGTATCTTCATGTACATCAATCCTTCCAATAGGGTGGAGATAACGACCAAGAAGGTGGCTGTTCTCAATACATGTGTGTCCCCCATGCTAAATCCCTTCATTGCACACTCAGGCCTGAAAAGTCCCAGAAACAAAAGGTCCCATTGACCCTCAAGTGAACCGCTAATGGGCAATCCTAATGAACTAATCCATCCACCAATCAACCAATCAATTGGTGGTATTTATTAAGCACTTCCTAGGTGTGGAGCACTGTACTAAGTGCTTAGGAGAGTACGTACAACAAGGTTGGTAAATAGGTTCCCTACCCACAGTGAGGTTACAGTCTAAAGGGGGGAGACAGAGTTTGATATGGTTAAATGCATTATGGATGTATCTGTAAGTGCTGAGGGACTGAGGGAGGGGTGAATAAAGGGTGCAAATCCCGAGGCAAGAGAATGGGAGAAGAGAAAGTGAGGACTTAATTGGGGAAGGTCTCTCAACAATCAATGGTAATTTGTAGGGGGGTCTGCTATGTTCAGCACTTGGTAAAAAGTAAGCGCTCAATAAATACCATTGATTGATTGATTGAATCAGAGCACCATAATGAAAGCCTAGGAGGAGTATACCAAAATGTAGTTTACAATCTGCAGGGCAGGGACAGGCAGGAAAGTAAATTACAGGTCTCTGAATCACCCAACTATAAGGATATTTGCTTAAATGCTGTGGGGGTGGATGGTAAATACCGAAGTTCTTGGAGGGTAGAAGTGGTGCAGAAAGGAGGGAAAATAGGCTGGGTAGATGAGAGATTCATCAGGGAAAGCTTCTTGGAGGAAATGTGATCATAGTGGGGTTTCGGAGAAGGGGAGAAAAGCAGATTGTTAGACTCTCCCTTCTAGACTGTAAGCTCGTGAGCAGGGAACTTGTTTACCAACTCTGCACAAAGTAAGTGCTCAATAAATACCATCGATTGATTGATTGATTCATTCATTCAATATTTTTGATTGAGCGCTTACTGTGTGCAGAGCACTGTACTAAGCACTTGGGAATTACAAATCGACAACATAGAGAGATGGTCCCAGCCCAATAATGGGTTCACAGTATAGAAGGATATTTTGATATGTCTGGTCTATCACAGTCTATCACAGTCTAGTTGTTATGAAGAAGGAGGGAGTTCCAGGCAGTGGGGAGGGAGGGAGTGAGCAAGGGGGTCAACTTTATGAGAAATGAGATCCAGGCACAGTAAGTAGGTGGATATTGGAGGAGTGGTGTGTTCAGGTTGTAGTGGGAGAGGAGTGAACATAGGAAACGGGAGAGAGTGGACTGAGTGCCTTCAAATATGTCCATGATTTGCCTTTTATTATACTAAACCACCATGATTCCTTATTCTCTTCTCTCTGGTCAATAATTATATATGTTTTCTGTAAGTATTTCTTACCTTATAGACTTTAAATTATTTATTTCTATCAGTATCTGTCCCCCCACTCCAAACTATAAGCTCACTGTGAGTAGAGAATGTGTCGTCCAACTCTGCTATGTTGTCCTATGCCAAGCACTTAGTTCTAGTTCTAAGTGCTTAGAACAGTGCTTGGCACATAGTAAGCACTTAAGAAATGCCATTATTATTATTATTATTACAGGACTCTGCACACAGTAAGCATCCAATAAATATGATTGATTGATTGATAAACTTCCTTCTGTTTGATAACACTCTGACCCGATTCTCCTCTTTCTCATAACAATAATGATAATAATGATAATAACGATGGTATTTGTTAAGCACTTACTGTGTGACAAGCACTTTTATAAGCGCTCAGGTAGATACAAGGTTATCAGGTTGTCCCACATGATGATGATGATGAAGGCATTTATTAAGCACATACTATGTACAAAGCACTTTTCTAAGCGCTGGGGAGGTTACAAAGTGATCAGGTTGTCCCACATGGGGCGCTCAGTCTTTATCCCCATTTCCCAGATGAGGTAACTGAGGCATAGATAGAGAAATTAGGTGACTTGCCCAAAGTCACACAGCTGACAAGTGGTGGAGTTGGAATTCAAACCTACGACCTCTGACTCCCAAGCTCAGGCTCTTTCCATTAAGCCACGCTGCTACACATTCCATCTCAAGCCCCCTCACCTTCCATCTTCCCAAATCGAATCACTTTTACCCTTTTCTCCCATTAACTGACAACAACTTGTTTGCATTTGGATCTAGAAGCCTGGAACCGTTCTCTGTGTTCCCCAGACCCTCTGAAAACAGTGTGGATGGTGAAGCCTAGTACATAGTAAGCACTCAATAAATGCAATTGAATGAATGAATGAAAGATGACAATAATAATACACACACCAAAGTATGACGTGATTGATTCCATTAATGGAAGGAATTTTGTGAGCAGCATTGCATGTGGCCATATGCTAAGGACAAATTTCTTTCCCCGTTTATGTGTAATTTAGCGAATTTGCAAAGGCTTTTTTTTTGCTGCCACATTGTGGCTCAACTGAGGTCTTTCCTGGATTGCACATCTGAGCAATTCTAAAGTACATCCACTGATTTATTAATAATAATGGCATTTGTTAGGCGCTTACTATGTGCAAAGCACTATTCTAAGCACTGGGGAGGATACAAGGTAATCAGGTTGACCCACGTCGGGCTCACAGTCTTAATTCCCATTTTACAGGTGAGGTAACTGAGGCACAGAGAAATTAAGTGACTTACCCAAAGTCACACAGCTGACAAGCAGTGGAGCTAGGATTAGAACCCATGACTTCTGCCTCCCAAACCAGTGTTCTTTCCACTGAGCCACGCTGCTTCTACAATGGCATTGTTAAGCGCTTAATATGTGTCTAACACTGCTCTAAATGCTGTTGTAGATAGAAGCTAGTCATGTTGGACACAGTCTCTGTCCCTTATGGGGCTCACAGTCTTAATCCCCATTTGACAGATGAGGTAACTGAGGCCTGAGAAGTGACGTGAGTTGCTCAAGGTCACATAGCAGACAAGTGGGGAAGCCAGGATTAGAACCCAGGTCCTTCTGATTCCCAGGCCCGTGCTGCACTCAGTAGGTTATGCTTCTTCCACAGGGCCATTTGCATAGCAATATCTGGATCATTAGAGTGAGGATCACAGAACTTCATCATGGGCCTAGTATGTAGTGAACCTGAGAAGGGCATGCTGAGAAAGGAAGTCACTCCAGATGAACTGCAACTGGACAAATCCTAACAAATTGTGGTAAGCATTTGCTATTTACCTAACGCTGTAGAAGTGCTGGGCCAGATACAATATAATCACATCCCACATGGAGCTTACAGTCTAAGTGGGAGGGAGAATGGGTATTGAATTCTGCTCTTAAAATGAGGAAACTGAAGCACGGAGAAGTGAAGTGACATGCCCAAGATTACACAGCAGGCAAGTGGCAGATCTGGGATTGAAACAATAATAATGATAATAACTATAGTATTTGTTAAGCACTTACTATGTACCAAGCACTGTTCTAAACAATGGTGTAGATACAAGGTAATCAGGTTATCCCACGTGGGTTCACAGTCTTAATCCCCATTTTACAGATTAGGGAACTGAGGCACAAAGAAATTAAGTGGCTTGCCCAAGATCACACAGCACCCAAGTGGTGGAGCCGGGATTAGAACCCATGTCCTCTAACTCCCAGGCCCGTGCACTTTCCACCTGTGTGTATATATATATATATATTTGTACATATTTATTACTCTATTTTACTTGTACATATCTATTCTATTTATTTTATTTTGTTAATATGTTTGGTTTTGTTCTTTGTCTCCCCCTTCTAGACTGTGAGCCCACTGTTGGGTAGGGACTGTCTCTATATGTTGCCAACTTGTACTTCCCAAGCGCTTAGTACAGTGCTCTGCACACAGTAAGCGCTCAATAAATACGATTGATTGATTGATTGATTTCCACTGAGCCATGCTGCTTCTCCAGGTTGAAAAAACAATCCTTGTTTTCAAGGAATTTATACTCAAATAGTTTTAAAGGTAGTGTTACATTCTTAAGTGGACACTGAGGGACAATGGGTATATTTTTCTTTTAATTGCATTTATTAAGTACTTACTGTATTCCATGCACTGTATTAAGCACTGGGTAGATACAAGCTAAAGAAGTTGGACACAGTCCATGGCCTACATGGGGCTCACAGTATTAATCCCCATTGTATAGATGAGGTAACAGGCTCAGAGAATTGAAGTAACTTGCCCAAGGTCACACAGCAGAGAAGTTACAGTGGGTGAATTAGAACCCAGGTTCTCCTGACTCCCAGAGCCGGGCTCCTTCCACTAGGCCAAGCTGTTTCTCAGTTAATCAGATCCAGCAGACTGGATTTTAGTTTTGCATAGCCTGATGAGTTTTCTGTGATCTTATCATAATTATGGTACTTAATAATAATAGTTATGCCATTTGTTAAGCACTTACTATGTGCCAAACATTGTTCTAAACTCTGGGGTAGATAAAAGGTAATCAGGTTGGACACAGTCCCTGTCCCACGTGGGGCTCACAGTTTTACTCCCCATTTTGCAGATTACGTACCTGAGGCGCAGAGAAGTGAAGTAACTTGCCCAAGGTCACTCAGCACATAAGTGGCAAAGTCGGGATTAGAACCGATGACCTTCTGACTCCCAAGTCTGTGCTCTATCCACTGTGCCAGGCAGTGTACTAAACACTGGGGTAGATACAAGTTAATTATATTGGACACAGTCCATGTTGCACATGGGGCTTATCTTAAACCCCATTTTACAGACAGGGTAAAAGACTTCAAGCATATAGTGGGAACAATGATTATGGCAGAAGAGTGTCCCTTCTTGGAGAAGCAGCATGACATAGTGGATAGAGCATGGGCCTAGGTTTTAATGTTGACGCTGCACCATGTTTGCTATGTGACCTTGGGAATGTCACTTAACTTCTCTGTGCCTCAGTTCCCTCATCTGTAAAATGGGGATTAAGACTGTGAGCCCTGTGTGGGCCAGGGACTGTGTCCAACCAGATTATCTTGTATCTACTCTAGTGCTTAGAACAGTGACTGCCACATATTAAGCACTTAACAAATGCCGCAATTATTATTAGTATTATTATTACTTGGCTCTCCCATCATCCAACTAAGTGCTCAACTGAAGATGGGTTGAAAGGGAGAAAGGGTTGAATGAGTGAAAGTGTTCACTCGATGTGAACACAAATATTGTATGTCTTTGTGATACAAGGAGAAATGGCTTTCAGAACCAAAAAGCCTGGAGAAGCAACATGACCTAGTGGAAAGAGCACAGGCCTGGAAATCAAAAGACCTGGGTCCTTACCCCAGCTCCACCACTTGTCTGCTGTGTGACCTTGAGCACATCACTTCAATTCTCTGGGCCTCAATCACGTCATCTGTAAAATGGGGATTAAGTCTCTGAGCCCAGGTGGAACAGAGCACTACTGGATATCTAGAGAAGCAGCGTGGCTCAGTGGAAAGAGCATGGGCTTGGGAGTCACGGGTCATAGGTTCAAATCCCGATCCACCAATTGTCAGCTTTGCGACTTTGGGCAAGTCACTTCACTTCTCCTAGCCTCAGTTACCTTATCTTTAAAATGGGGATGAAGACTGTGACCCCTCCCCCGGGACAATCTGATTACCTTGTAACCTGCCCAATGCTTAGAACAGTGCTTTGCACATAGCAAGCGCTTAATAAATGCCATTAGTATTATTATTTCCTCCTTCCTCCTTCCCTTCCCCACAGCACCTGTATATATGTATATATGGTTGTACATATTTATTACTCTATTTATTTATTTATTTATTTATTTATTTATTTTACTTGTACATTTCTATCCTACTTATTTTATTTTGTTGGTATGTTTGGTTCTGTTCTCTGTCTCCCCCTTTTAGACTGTGAGCCCACTGTTGGGTAGGGACTGTCTCTATGTGATGCCAATTTGTACTTCCCAAGCGCTTAGTACAGTGCTCTGCACATAGTAAGCGCTCAATAAATACGATTGATTGATTGATTGATTATTATTATCTGAGCACTTAGTATTCACTCATTCATTCATTCCTGCAATCATATTTATTGAGTGATTACTGTGTGAAGACCACTGTACTGAGCACTTGGGAGAGTACAACAATAAATAGTCACATTCCCTGCCCTCAACAACCATATGGTTGAGAGTGGGGGACAGACATCAATACAAATAAATGAAATTACAGATGTGTAAGTGCTGTGGGGCTGGGAGGGGGAACGAGTAAAGGGAGCAAGTCAGGGCAACGCAGAAGGGAGTGGGAGAAGAAGAAAAGTGGGGCTTAGTCTGGGAGGCTTCTTGGAGGATATGTGCTTTCCATAAAGGTTTGAAGTGAGGGAGAGTAATTGTCTCAGATTTGAGAAGGGAGAGCATTCCAAGTCAGAGGCTGGATGTGGACTAGCAGTTGGCAGAGACATAGGTGAGATCGAGGCGCAGTGAGAAGGTTAGCGCTAAAGGAGTGAAGTGTGTGGTTGTAGAAGGAGAGAAGAGAGGTGAGGTAGGAGGGGGCAAGGTGATGGAGTGATTTAAAGCCAATGGTGAGGAGTTTTTGTTTGATGCAGAGGTGTATGGGCAGCCACTGAAGGTTTTTGAGGAATGGGGTGACATGTCCTGAACAGTTTTGTTGAAAAATTATCTGGGCAGCAGAGTGAACTATGGACTGGAATGGGAAGAGACAGGAGGCTGGGAGGTCAACAAGGAGGCTGATGCAGTAATCTAGGTGGGATATGATAAATGATTGTATTAACGTGGTAGTAATATGGATGGAGAAGAAAGGGTGGATTTTAAGGATGTTGTCAAGGTAGAACTGTCAGGATTTAGTGATGGATTGAATATGTGGGTTGAATGAGACAAAGGAGTCAAGGATAACCCCAAAGCTTTGAGCTTGTGAGACAGAAAGAATGGTGGTGCCATCTAGAGTGATGGGAAAGTAAGTTGGAGGACAGAGCTTGGGTGGAAGATAAGGAACTATGTTTTGAACGTTTTAAGCTTGAGGTGATAGGAGGACATTCAAGTAGAGATGTCTTGAAGGCAGGAAGAGATGCAAGACTGGAGAGAGGGAGAGAGATCAGAGCTGGAGATGTAGATTCGGGTATCATCTGCATAGAGGTGGAAGTTGAAGCCATGGAAGTGAATGAGTTCTCCAAGGGAGTGGGTGTAGATGGAGAATAGAAGGGGACCCAGAACTGAACCTTGAGGGACCCCCACAGTTAGGGGGTGGAAGGCCGAGGAGGAGCCCACAGGGGAAACTGAGAATGTATGGCCAGAGACATGAGGAGAACCAGGAGAAGACAGAGTCAGTGAAGCCACCAAGGTGGAAAAACATTTCCAGTAGAAAGGGGCGGTCCACAGTGTCGAAAACAGCTAAGAGGTCGAGGAAGAATAGGTATCATTAGAGGTCATTGGATTTGGCAAGAAGTAGATCATTAGTGTCCTTTGAGAGGGTGGTTTCTTTCATTCATTCATTCAGTCGTATTAATTGAATGCTTACTGTGTGCAGAGCATTGTACTGAGCGCTTGGAAAGTACAATTCAGCAACAGATAAGTTTTCTGTGGAGTGAAGGAGATGGAGGCCAGATTGGAGCCAGTCCAGCAAGGGCGCCACTGAGCCAGGAGGCGGCCGCCATCTTCCCACAGGCCCCATTGCTCATGATGACATCATAGGGCAGGGGACGGCAGATGGCAGCATAGCGGTCGTAGGACATCACAGTGAGGACGCCCATCTCGGCAGACGCCAGGGAGATGAAGAACACTTGAAGAACGCAGTCTGGGAAGCAAATACCACACCTGTAGGCCAGGGAATTGAAGATGGATTTGGGGATGGTGACGGAGATGTAGCAGACATCTATGAAGGAGAGGTTCCTGAGGAACAAGTAAATGGGTGTGTGGAGGCGCCGGTTGAGGGTGGTGATGTGCGACGATGAGGAGATTCCCCATCAGGGCCACCAGGTAGACCAGGAGGAAGAGCATGGCGTGGACCAGCTGCGGCTCCCGGTCCTCTGAGAAACCCAGGAGCAGGAATCTGGTCACACGTGTACAATTTACCATTCCTGTCCTGTGATGCCCTGAGCTTCTTGAAGAAGGGGGTAGAGAACGGAAATTTAGAAGAAATGCTACTTGGTCTCCAAACCACTGAAGCTTCCTGTGGACAGGGAGCATGTCTACCAACTCTGTTACAGTGTATTCTCCCAAGGGCTTAGTACAGTGCTCCGCACACAATAAGTGCTCAATAAATACCATTTATTGATGGGTTAATGGATTAATACCTGTCTCCCTCTGTAGACTGAAAACCCCTTATGGACAGGAAACATGTCTATCAACTCTGCTTTGTAGTACTTCCCCAAATGCTTAGAACATTGCTCTGCACATAGTAAGAACTCAATATATGCAATTAATTGAGAGGTGACGTAGTGATTCACATCTGACACAGTAATCTCTGCTTTATTCTCCTAAGCACTTAGTACAGTGCTTTGTCCAAAGTAAATGCTCAATAAATAAAATTGATTGATTGATAATAAGAGTAAAGGTAACTTAGTGCCTTCTGGGTCTAATTGCCCTTAGAGAAGCAGCCTGACTTAGTGGAACAAGCCCAGACCTGAGAGTCAGAAAGACCTGGGTTCTAATCCCAGCTCCACCACTTGTCTGCTGTGTGACCTTGGGTGAGTCACTTCACTTCTCTGTGCCTCAGCTCTCATCTGTAAAGTGGGGATCGTGACCATGAGACCCATTTGGGACAGGGACTCTGTCATAATAATAATAATAATGATGGTATTAAGCATTTACTATGTGTCAAACACTGTTCTAAGCGCTGGGCTATATACAAGGTGCTCAGGTTGTCTCACGTGTGTCTCACAGCCTTCATCCCCATTTTACAGATGAGGTAACTGAGTTACGGAGAAGTTCAGTGACTTGCTGACAAGTGGCATAGGCGGAATTAGGATCCATGACCTCTGACTCCCAAACCCGGGCTCTTTCCACGAAGCCATGCTGATTACCTCATAATCTACCCTAGCACTTAGAACGTTGCTCTTATTACTGGCTCTCCCAATGTCCAGCCTGAATAGGGATGGCCAGGTGTTCTGATTCAGACAGTAGGGCTGACAGGGCAGTTAAACATTACTTGGAGTAAGTAACTTCCCACTCCAGGAAGCAATCCCTAGCCAAGGTCCTCAGACCAGGGTACATGGTACCAAGAGACATTGGTTGAATCAGTCAGAAGCTTAGGGTGGCCATTTGTCCAGTTTATCACTAGACAGTCTGACTACTTGCTGTTCTGTCTTCCTGCTTGTAGGTGGCATCATCCTCCCTTCAAGGCCCTACTGAGAGCTCACCTCCTCCAGGAGGCCTTCCCAGACTGAGCCCCTTCCTTCCTCTCCCCCTCGTCCCCCTCTCCATCCCCCCCATCTTACCTCCTTCCCTTCCCCACCGCACCTGTATATATGTATATATGTTTGTACATATTTATTACTCTATTTATTTATTTTACTTGTAAATATCTATTCTATTTATTTTATTTTGCTAGTATGTTTGGTTTTGTTCTCTGTCTCCCCCTTTTAGACTGTGAGCCCACTGTTGGGTAGGGACTGTCTCTATATGTTGCCAACTTGTACTTCCCAAGCGCTTAGTGCAGTGCTCTGCACACAGTAAGCGCTCAATAAATACGATTGATTGATTGATTTTATTTTTGGTTCCGAATTTCCTTTCTCCCCAGCTGCTCTTCCTTGGCTCAAACGAAAGTTGTTCCTGGGCTTAGAGGGGCCTGGAAAGCGAGGGCAAAGATCAAGCTCGTCTGCTTGGTGACCTTAGGCAAGTCACTTCACTTCTCTGTGCCTCAATTACCTCATCTGTAAAATGGGGAATAAAAGTGTGAGCCTTAATGTGGGACAGGAACTGTGTCCAACCCGATTATCTCATGTCTACCCGAGCGCTTACTACAATGTCTGGCACTTAACAAATACCACAGTTATTAATGGAAAAGGTTCTGAGCCCTTCAAGGGACCTGCCCTAGGTTTGGACAGATGCAGGGGAACCTTTGAAAAATGTCACTTATAACACAGACTGTAAGCTTTCTGTGGTCAGGGAATGTGTCTGTTATATTGTTATATTGTAAACTTCCAAACAGTACAGTGCTCTGCACACAGTAAGTGCTCAATAAATACGATTGATGGAATTATGCCATGTTCCTGTTGAAATGCCTGCTATGTCATGGGTGCCTTGGTGGCCAGAATCTGCAAGCACTGTCCACAACCACCATACTGGGACAGGACTCTCAAGACTGAGCTGGAATTCCAGAATCTGTGGGACATATTGGATCACTAAAGTAGAGACTAATTGGCTTAGAGCTCAGGCGTGGCAGTCAGAAGGACCCGGGTTCTAATCTTGTCTCTACCACTTGTCTGCTGTGTGACCTTGGGTATGTCACTTCACTTCTCTGTGTCTCACATACCTCACCTGTAAATGGGGATAAGAGTGTGAGCCCCCTGTGGGACAGGAACTGTATCCAACCTGATTAACCTGTATATTCTCCAGCACTTAGAACGGGGTGTGGCACATAAGAGTGTAACAAGAACCATATGTATTATAATTATTATTATTACTACTACTTTCCCAGAAATGTTTCATCATTTCTTTTCTGGTATTTGTTAAGCACTTACTGTGTGTCAAGCATTGTTCTAAGTGCTGGGTAGATACAAGTTAATCAGGTCATACACAGTCCCTGTCCCACATGGGGCTCACAGTCTAAGTAGGAGAGAGAATGGATATTGAATCCTCTTTTGGCAGATGAAGAAACAGGGGCACAGGGAAGTTCAGTGACTTGCCCAAGGTCGCCCAGCAGACAAGTGCAGCACTGGCATTAGAACCATTGTCCTCTGACTCCCAGGCACGTGCTCTTTCCAAACTATCAATCAGTGGTATCTATTGAGTGCTTACTATTTGTAGAGCTCTACTCAACGCTTGGGAGAGTACAACAGAATGTAACAGTCTTGGGTTCTAATCCTGACTTCGCCAATTGCTTCCTGTGTGACCTTGGCCTAGCCACTTCACTTCTCTGTGTCTGTTACCTCATCTGTAAAAGGGGGATTATGATGGTGAGCCCCATGTGGAACAGGGACTCTGTCCAACCCAATTTGCTTGTATCCACCCCAGATATTAGCACAGTGCCTGGCACATACTAAGCACTTCAAAATATCACAATCATTATTATCATTATTATTATTAACATTATTAATAATAATTAGCAGCCTTGTTCTCGGCCCATAGTGAGCTTACAGTCTAGAGTCAAGCTAACAGTCTAAAGTACTCCACTAGTTCATTCATTCAATCATATTTATTGAGCGCTTACTCTGTGCAGAGCACTGTGCTATGCGCTTGGGAAGTACCAGTTGGCAATATATAGAGACGGTTCCTACGCAACAACGGGCTCACCATCTAGAACCGGGAGACAGACAAGACAAAACATGTAGACGGGTGTCAAAACCGTCAGAATAAATAGAATTATAGCTATATTCGCCACATTAATAAAATAGAGTAGTAAATATGTACAAGTAAAATGAATAGAGTAATAAATATGTACAAATATATACAAGTGCTCTGGGTGGGGGAAGGAGGTAGGGCGGGGGGTGGGGGCGATGGGGAGGAGGAGAGCACAAAGGGGGCTCAGTCTGGGACTGCTTCCTGGAGGAGGTGGGCTCCTCCATATCCATAGAGAAGCAGCGCGGCTCAGTGGAAAGACCCTGGTCTTTGGAGTCAGAGGTCATGGGTTCAAACCCTGGCTCTACCAATTGTCAGCTGTGTGACTTTGGGCAAGTCACTTAACTTCTCTGTGCCTCAGTACCTCATCTGTAAAATGGGAATTAAGACTGTTAGCCCCCCCGATCATCTTGTAACCTCTCCAGCGCTTAGAACAGTGCTATGCACATACTAAGCGCTTAATAAATGCCATTATTTGTTGTTATTATTATTATTATTATTATCCCCATATCCAGCAGATACGGAGGGGCAAATAGGCATCAAAACAGCGGCAAGCAGTGTAAATGGAGGGGGCAAGTGGACATCCAAAAAGCAGCAAGCAGTTAAAATGTAGGGGCAAATGGGCATCCAGCAGCAGGAAGTAGAGGAAATGGAGGAGTAAATGTGCGACCAAGCAGCAGGAAGTAGAATAAATGGAGGGGCAAGTGGGCATCCAAAATGTGGCAGCCGTTTTTCCTGTGGGCTGGGAGGAGTTGTGCTCTGGGCACTTTGCTGCCCTTGCTAATTCCTTAGGGACCACAGACCAGATCTTTCCCATCCTGGATCTCCATGGTCCGGGACCACTTCTCAAGCCAGAGTCTTGAAGGGAGAGGCTGTAAACCAGGGTCTTCAAAAAATGACTTGAGTTGCTAGCTTCCTCCTGACTCTCAGGTGGGACCCCTCCCAGGATTCAGGACTGGCCTCGAAAGTCTTCCCTAGATATTAAGCTCTAAACTCATTGTGTCTGCCAACTCAGTTATATTGTGTGTTTATTCATTTCATTCAATTGTATTTAATGAGTGCTTACTGTTTGCAGGCCACTGTACTAAGCACTTGGGAGAGTACAATACGACCTTGTATCTACCCCAGCTCTTAGAACACTGCCTGGCATATAGTAAGCACTTAACAAATACCATCATCATCATCTTTACAATATAACAATAAACAGACATACTCCCTGCCCACAACGAGCTTAGTACAGAGCAGGGAGAGCAGAGCACACAGTAAGCACTCAATAAATATAATTGATTGATATTATCAATCAGTGTTTTCAATCATTTATCCTTTGTCAATGGTATTTGTTAACGATGACTACAACTCAGCATGGCCTACTGGAAAGAGCATGGGTTTGGGAGTCAGAGGTCGTGGGTTCTAATCCCAGCTCTGCTGCTTATCAGATGGGTGACTTGGGCAAGTCACTTAACTTCTCTGTGTCTCAGTTACCTCATTTGTAAAATAGGGTTTAAAACTGTGAGCCCCATGTGAGACAACCTGATGACTTTGTATCTACCCCAGTACTTAGATCACTGCCTGGCACGTAGTAAGTGCTTAACAAATATTGTCATCATCATCATCATCACAATATAATAATAAGCAGGCGTATTCCCTGCCCACAACAAGCTTAGCACAGTACTCTGCACACAATAAACACTCAATAAATATGATTGATAGTATCAATCAGGATTTTCAATCAGTCCTTTTTTAATGGTATTTGTTAACTGTGAATACTACTAATAATAATGATAATTATGGCTATTGTTAATCATTTACTATGTTTCAGGCACCGTACTAAGAGCTGTGGTAGATGCAAAATAATTGGATTGGACACAGTCCCTGTCCCATATGGAGCTCAAAGTCTTAATCCACATTTTACAGATGAGGCAACTGAGGCAAAAGAAGTTAAGTGACTTGCACAAGTCACCCATCTGATAAGCAGCAGAGCTGGGATTAGAACCCACGACCTTTGACTCCCAAACCCGTGCTCTTTCCAGTAGGCCATGCTGAGTTGTAGTCATCGTTAACAAATACCATTGACAAAGGATAAATGACAAGTGGCAGAGCCAGGATTAAAACCCAGATCTTCTCAGTCCCAGGCCCGTGCTCTTTCCACGAGGCCACACTCCTCCTCAAACATTTTCAGTCAATCATTTAATGGTATTTATTGAGTATCTGCTGTTTGCAGAGCACTGTACTAAGCATTTGGGAAAATACAATTCAACAGATTTGGTAGCCACAATCCCTAGGCTCAAGAATCTTACAGGCAAGAGGGACTTTTCTGTGTATTCCTGTCCAATTTTGGGGTCTTCATGGAATCACCACAATCCATCTTGTCATGCATATGATCCCAAGGACTGATCAAGGACAATCCACACAGCCAACTCCATTGGACACCATCCACAAGGGCATAGAAAAAGGGGGGTGTGATTTGGCAAAGCTGAGGAGGAGACTGTCTCAGATCATTTTCGATCTGCAGACAAGTTTTCTCACTGCTGCCTTCACGTCTTGGTTCCTCAGACTGTAATTGAGGGGGTTCAGGGTGGGAGGCACCACTGTGTAGAAGAGGGACCCTACCAGGTCCAGAATGGATGCAGGCTTGGCGATGGAGCTGGAATATTATAACAGGACTGGGAAGACAAATAAAGTCATGACTGTGAGGTGGGGCAGGCAGGTGGAGAAGGTTTTGGCCCAGCTGCTGTGGACCGCATCCTCAGCACAGCTGAGAACATGTGCATGTAAGATAGAGTTATGGAGGCAAAGCATCCCAACCCTAGAAACATGTTGAAAGAAATGATACCTAGTTCACTGTGGAAACCCCTGGAGCAGGAGAGTCTCAGGAGCAGATGGATGTCAAAGAAGAATTGATTAATCACTTTGGACCCACAGAAGGGTGTGGAGAAGGACGCAGCTGTGCGCAGGGGTCCATTGAGAGCCTCTCTGAGCCAGGAAGCAACTGCCATCTTCCCATAAGCCCTTGGATGCATAATAATGTCATAGCTCAGGGGGCAGCAATTGGCCATGTAGCGGTTGTGGGACACTGCCATGAGGAAGGCCATTTCAGAACTGCCAGCAAATTCGAAGAAAAACACTTGGGGGATGCATCCCGTGAAAGAAATATATCTGGTGTTGGTCAGGGAGTTAAGGATGGACTTGGGGACAACAGTGGAGATGAGGCAGAGGTCGAGGACGGACAGGTTCCTGAGAAAGAAGTACATGGGGGTGTGGAGGCGCCAGTCAAGGGCGATGACAGCGACAATGAAGAGATTCCCTGTCAGGGCCTCCAGGTAGGGTAGGAGGAACAGAGTGGCGTGGAACACCTGCAGCTCCCGGACCTCTGAGAATCCCAGGAGGAGGAATTCTGTAACCCCCGTGCCATTGCCCATGCTTTTAAGGTGATGTTGTGTTTTCTTGGAGGAGGGAGGAGAATCCAGACATCAGTAGGAAAGAGCACAGACATGGGAGGCAGAGGACGTGGGTTCTATTCCTGTAGCTGCCCGTTCCTTGAAGTCTCTGGGCCTCTGTTTCCTGATCTTTAAAATGGGGATCTGATAGTTCTTCTCCTTCACCCTTAGGCTGTGAACCCCATGTGGGATGGAGACTGTGTCTGCCCTAATTATCTTGTATCTATCCCAAGGCTTAGTATAGTCCTTGACCCATTATAAAAACTTAAGAAATACCACAATTATTATTTATTACCATTAGAAGATGAGTATAATATTATGAAACAGATGTTCCTGATGACCCTTCTGCTGACCACCTCTTATTACTCCTCAACTCCGCTGACCTCCTGCTCCACCCCACCTCTCCCACTCACCAACCTGGACAGACACTCGATTTCATCATCGCTAACCGCTGTACAATCTCTGCCCTCACCAACTCTCAAATCCCTCTATGTGACCACAACCTCTTCACTTGCCTCCTCTCTCCCACACTCCTCCTCCCCATAAATCTGTGATATTCCCCCACAGAGACATCTGATATTTTGACCCCATCAAATTTTCTCAACTCATTATGCCCCACCTAGGCTTCATACCCCAACTACCCTCCCTCAATGACCAGAGAAGCAGCCTGGCTCAATGGAAAGAACCTTGGGAGTCAAAGGTCATGGGTTCTAATCCTGGCTCAGCCGCTTGTCAGCTGTGTGACTGTGGGCAAGTCATTTAACTTCTCTGTGCCTCAGTTACCTCATCTGTAAAATGGGGATGAAGACTGTGAGTCCCATGTGGGACAACCTTATCACCTTGCATCCTCACCAGCGCTTAGAACAGTGCTTTGCACATAGTAAGTGCTCAATAAATGCCATTATTATTATTATTATTATCATTATTATTAAATAGACACTCTCAACACCACCCTCTCTGTGGAACTCAGCTCACTTGCTCCCTTATCCCTCTGTTGTTCTAACCCACAGCCCTGGATCACCTGTGCAATACACCTCATTCGCTCTTGTGCTCAAACTGCTGTTGGTGGAAATCTAAGTATCAGGTCAGCTTGGTCCATTTTAAGTTTATCCTTTCAAGCTTTAACTCTGCCCTCTCCTCTGCCCAGCAGAATTATTTCTCCACGCTTATTGGCACACCTGCCCATCATCCTCTCCAGTTGTTCCAGACATTTAATGCCCTTTTCAAGCTCCCTGTCCCTCCTCCTCACCCATCCCTTTCCTCTAAAGACCTGGTCACCTACTTTATTTATAAAATTGACACTGTCAGAAGTGAGCTCCCTAAAATCTCCCCTGACCCTCTTCAGTCCCTCCTCCTTCCGGCCCTCTCTTCAACTTTCCCGTCCTTTCAGGCAGTATCTCTAGAGGAGATCTCCTACTTCCTCTGAGAAGCCACCCCCTCCACCTGCGCATCCAACTACATTCCTTCATACCTTATCAAAACTCTTGCCCCCTCCCTTCTTCCCTAACAACCATCTTCAACGGTTTGCTCTCCATTGGCTTCTTCCCCATTGCTTTCAAACATGCCCATGTCTCCCCAATCCTAAAAAAACCCTCCCTTGACCCCACAGCTCCCTCCAGGTATTTCCCCATCTCCCTCATACCATTTCTCGCCAAACTTCTTGAGTGAGTAATCTACACCTGCTGTCTCAAATTCCTCTCCTCCAGTTCTCTCCTTGACCCTCTCCAATCTCCTCTCCACCATTCACTACACAGGAATCGCCCTCTCAAAGGTCAACAATGATCTCCTTATTTCCAAACCCAACAGCTTCTACTCCATCTTATTCATCCTAGACCTCTTATACATCTTCGACAGAGTGGACTACCCCCTTCTCCTGGAAACGTCATCCAACCTTGACTTCACCGAGTCTGTCCTCTCCTGGTTCTCCTCATCTCTCTGCTCTTTCATTCTCAATCTCCTTCGTGGACTCCTCCTCTGCGTCCCACCCACTTAACTGTGGGGGTCCTTCAAGGTTCAGTTCTAGGTCCCCTTCTATTTTCCATCCACACCCACTTCCTTGAAGAACTCATTCACTCCCATGGCTTCAACTACCACCTCTATGTGGATGTTACCCAAATCTACATCTCCAGTCCTGATCTCACTCCCTCTCTGCAGTCTCACATTTCATCTTGCCTTCAAGACATCTGTACTTGGATGACCTCCCATCACCTCAGGTTTAACATGTCCAAATCTGAACTCCTTATCTTCCCACCCAAAGCTTGTCCTCCCCCTGACTTTCCCATCCCTGTAGAGATCACCACCATCCTCCCTATCTCAGGGATATCCTTGGCGTATCCTTGGCGTTGTCCTTGACTCCTCTCTCACATTCAACCCACATAGTCAATCCACCACTAAATCCTGTTGGTCCCACTTTCACGACATTGCTAAAATCCACCCTTTCCTCTCCACCCAAACTGCTACCACTGCAATAAAATCACTTATCGTATCTCACCTGGATTACTGAATCAACCTTCTTGCTGACCTCCCAGCCTCCTGACTCTCCCCACTCCAGTCCTTATTTCACTCTGCTGCCTGGATCATTTTTCTACAAAAACGTTCAGGATATGTCACCGGCTCCTGAAAAAACGTCAATGGTTGCCCATCCACTTCCCATCAAACTCTTCACCGTTGGCTTTAAAGCAGTCCATCACCTTGTCCCCTCCTACCTCACCTTGCTTCTCTCCTATTACAACCCAGACCACACACTTCACTCCTCTAAAGCTAAACTTCTCACTGGGCCTCGATCTCACCTATTACGCCCCCGACCACTCGCCCAAGTCCTGCCTCTGACCTGGAATGCCCTGCCTCCTCAAATCCAGCAGCCAATTACTCTCCCCCACTTCAAAGCCCTATTGAAGGCAGATCTCCAGGAGGCCTTCCATGACTAAGCCCCCCCTTTTCCTCTTCTCCCACTCCCTTCAGCGTCACCCTGTTGTTCTCCCTTTATTCTTCCCCACTTCCAGTCCTACAGCACTTATGTGCATATCTGTAATGTATTTGTTTGAATTAATGTCTGTCTCCCCCAGCTCTAGACTGTAAACTCTTTGTGGGTAGGGAATGTGTCTGTTTATAGTTGTATTGTACTCTCCCAAACACATTGTACAGTGCTTGGAGCATATTAAGCACTCAATAAATATGATGAATCAATGAATATTCATTAAGCACTTACTATGTGCCAAGCACTAAACTAAACGCTGGGGTAAATACAAGAAAAGCAACTCCCATATGGGGCTCACAGTCCAAGTAGGAAGGAGAACAAATATTGAACACCCATTTTCAGATGAGCAAACTGAGGCCCAGAGAAGTTAAGTGACTTGCCTAAGGCCACACAGCAGGCATGTGGTGGAAACGGAATTAGAACCCAGGTCTCTGACTCCCAGGGCAGTGTTGTTTCCACTAGACCAAGCTGTTCTCTCATAGATCATCAACTCAGTTCTCCCCTCTACTTTTCAGGAAGGAACAGTTTGCTCTCCTGCCATTGGTGGGAGAAGAAGCTCTCTTTTTCCCCAGAACCCCTCGTGTTCTTACCTCCAGTTCCATTTTGGCATAATTGGGCTTCACGTTTAGCTAGCCTGGGACTCCCTCCCCTTCATATGCACCAGACCGCCACTCTCTCCACCTTCAAAGCTTTAATAAGAGTGCATCCCCTCCAAAAGGTCTCCCACCAAAAAACTCTCTTTTCCCCGGCTCTCTCTCTCTTCTGCATCACCTATGCACTTGGATCTGTGATGTTTGGGTATTTAATATCAGCTCCACTCCCAACCCCACAACACCTCTCTGCATATCTTTAAATTATATATTATAAATAATTTGTTTATATTAATTTCTGTCTCCCCCTCTTGATTGTAAGCTCGTTGTGGACAGGGAACACATCTACCAACTCTGTTGTGTTGTACTCTCCCAAGTGTTTAGTACAGTGCTCTGCATACAGTAAGTGCTCAATAAATACCATTGATGATGAGGTAGACAGGGGGTGTAGTTGCTCTGGATGTGAAGGAAATGAAGGTGTTAGAGTAATAAAAACAATAATTCATTCATTCATTCAATCATATTTATTGAGAGCTTACTGTGTGCAGAGCACTGTACTAAGCGCTTTGAAAGTACAGTTCAACAACAAATAGAGACAATCCCTGCCCACAACAGCTCACAGTCCAGAAGGGGGCAGAGAGCAATCATGATAGTGGTATTTGTTAAGCACTTCTTATGTACCAACCACTGTATTAAGCGCTGGGGTAGATATGAGATGATCAGGTCCCAAATGGGACTCACAGTCTAAGTAGGGGGAAGAACAGGGATTGAATCCACACTTGGCAGACGAGGGAACTGAGGCATAGAGAAGTTAAGCAACTTGCCCAAGGTCATACAGCAGGTATGTGGAGGAGTCAGGTTTAGAACTCAGGTCCCCTGACTACCAGACCCTGGTTCTATCCACTAAGCCACACTGTTCCTCAAGCATCATCAGTAACCAGCATGTACAGGATGCTGTTCTGGGCTCTGAGTAGTCACAGACAAGATAATACCCTTCCTTCTTTCCAGGCCCTACAGTCTAATTCACTGGTTCCCTAACTTTAGAGCTGGAGTTCATGGAAGCATCTTGTTCAAAGGTTGGACTCAACAAACATCCTCACCTCTCGGCCACTTATATATCCCGGTTTAGCTGAGCCTGTCCCAGATTCCTGGATGCTGTCTGAGGAAATTATAGAAAACAATAGACAAACAACCCCCTCACTTCTGTCCTTCTACGTCCCACACCACACACTCCGCTCCTCCACCGCTAACCTCCTCATTGTACCTCATTCTCTCCTGTCCTGCCATCAACCCCTGGCACAAATCCTACCTCTGGCCTGGAATGCCCTCCTTCCTCACATCTGCCAAACTAGCACACTTCCCCCTTCAAAGCCCTACTGAAAGCTCACCTCCTGCAGGAAGCCTTCCCAGACTGAGTTCCCCTTTTCCTCTTCTCCTCCTCTCCTCCCCATTGCCCCAACTCCCTCCCTCTTCTCTACCCGCCTCCGCACCCCAAATCACTTGTGTACATATGTGCCTATTTATAATTGTATTTATTTTATTAATGATGTGGATAAATCTGTAATTCTATTCACTTAGAATGATGTTATTGATGCCTGTTTACTTTTTGTTTTGTTGTCTGTCTCCCCTCTTCTAGACTGTGAGGCCATTGTTGGGTAGGGATTGTCCCTATTTGTTGCTGAATTGTACTTTCCAGACACTTAGTTCAGTGCTCTGCACACAGTAAGTGCTCAATAAATATGATTGAATGAATTAATTAATGCCAGCTATATCTCCTGGGCCCTCCCACTCAAACTGTTCTTGATCATTTCAAGTTTGAGTTGGTAAAGCATCTTTACATTGTGCCTTATTTGGCATCAACAAAGTTCTAGGAATTGTAGATGGGACTACTAGAGGGAAGGTAGACCCTCATGTGTTAGGTTTCCACGAAGAGGATATATTCAGAAGAACCAAACACAGGGAGTGACTGAAAGTGGGATGGAGCATGAGTAGAAGTGATAGTAGTAGTAGTAGTAGTAATAGCAGTAGTAGTAGTAGTAGTGGTGGTAATAGTAGTGGTAGAAAGAGGAGGAGGAGGAGGAGAAGGGGGAGGAGAAGAGGGAGGAGGAGGAGTATTTTGGTGTAGTGGGTAGAGCACTGGCCTGGGAGTCAGAAGGTCAAGGTTTCTAATCCCAGCTCCACCACTTGTCTGCTGTATGATCTTGGGCAGGTCACTTCACTTCTCTATGCCTCAGTTACCTCATCTGCAAAATGGGGGTTGAGACTGTGAGCTCCACATGGGACTGGGACTGTGTACAATCCAATTTGCTTGTAACCACCCCAGGGCTTAGTACAGTACCTGGAACATCGTAAGCACTTAACAAATTCCACAATTATTAGTAGTAGAGGTAATAATAGCAGCAGAAGTAATAGTAATAGAAGTAGTTGTAGCAGGAGCAGTAGTAGTAGCCATAGTAATTGTAGCAGTAGTAGTCATTGTAGCAGCAGTAGTAATAGTAGTAGTAGCTGTAATAGTATCAATAATAGTAGCAGTAGTAATAATAATAGTAATAATAATAATAATGACATTTGTTAAGCATTTACTATGTGGCAAGCACTGTTCTAAGTGCTGGGGTAGATACAAGGTAATCAGGTTGTCCCACGTGGGGCTCACAGTCTTAATCCCCATTTTAAAGATGAGATAACTGAGGCCCAGAGAAGTGAAGTGACTTGTCCAAAGTTACACAGCTGACAAGTGACAGAGTCAGGATTATAACCCATGACCTCTGACTCCCAAGCCCATGCTCTTTCCACTAAGCCACGTGGCTTCTCTACTACTCCTACTAGTAGTAGTAGGAGTGGTATTAGTAATACTAGCAGTAGTGATAGTAGTAGCCATGGTAGCAGCCTTAGAAATAGTAGCAGTAGTTGTAGTACTAGTAACAATAGTAGTAATAGTAGCAGCAATTGTCATAGTAGCAGTAGTCATGACAGTCATAGTAATCAATCATTGGTATTTATTGAGCACTTCTTCTGTGCAGCCCACTGTACTAAGTGCTTGGAAAAGGACAATGCAACAGTAGTAGCAGTAATGGTAATGTCATAAGTAATAGCAGTAGTAGTAATGGTAGTAGTAATGATGATAATAATAATTGTGGTATTTGTTAAGAGTTTACTATGTGCCAAGTATTGTACAAAAATACAAGCTGATCAGGTTCCACATGGGGCCCACAATCTAAGTAGGAATCCCCATTTGACAGATGAGGTAACTGAGGCACAGAGAAGTGAAGCGACTTCCCCAAATTCACAGAGCAGCTAAGTGGCAGAACTGGATTGGAGTGCAGTTCCTCTGATTCACAGGTCAGTACTCTTTCCACTGGGCCACACTCCTTTCTGATGATTCATCCCTCTCCTTAGTCTCCCAGCCCACCCCGCCCCTCCTCACCCACGAGCTGTAAATTCCTTGAGGGCAGGAATCAGGTCTGTCAAATCTGTTGTCTTATACTTTCCCAAACACTTAAGACAGTGTTCTGCACATAGTAAGTGCTCAATAAATACCACTGATTGATTACTATAACTATCATAGTAAGTGCTTAATAAATACCATAATAATGGTAATAATAACAAATATCTTGTTTTGAAAGGGAGAATGAGAGAGATGAACAGAGGAAGAGAGAGAGAGAGAAAGGGAGAATTGAGGAAGTGAGAAAGAGCAATGCAGAGACAAACAGAGTGACAGGAGTCAGGAGAGAGGTGAGTGGGAGAGGAAGAGGAAGAGGAGAGAGAAAGTGTTGTATTGTCATTGCAAGGCACACTGGGGCTATTTAATTATAATAATGATGATGACATTTATTAAGCACTTAGTATGGGCAAAGCACTGTTCTGAGCACTGGGGAGGTTACAAGGAGATCAGGGTGTCACACAGGGGGCTAACAGTCAATCCCTATTTTACAGAACATTGCTTTGCGCATAGTAAGCGCTTCACAAATACCATTATTATTATTGTTATCATTATTATTATTATTATTACAGAAGAGGTAACAGGAGCAGAGAAGTTGTGACTTGCCCAAAGTCACACAGCTGGCAAATGGCAGAACCGGGATTTGAACCCATGATCACTGACTCTAAAGCCCATGCTCTTTCCACTGAGCCACGCTGCTTCTCTTGAAGCTTCTATTTGGGTGTCTATTTTATATTCTTTGGGACTCCCAGGAGACTATCTCTAAAGACATCTTGGTAATAAAACATAATTATTAACCCTTTCAATTTTGAGTCCTTTACACCCTTGAAGAGCTAGCAAATGGAAATTCGGAGGTCTCAGTCATTTCACCTTCACCTAGGGAACGATCAGGAAGCTGATGGCATTTGTTAAGCTCTTATTATGTGCAAAACACTGTTCTAAGAGCTGGGGAGGATACAAGATGATCAGGTTGGCCCCCATGGGGCTCACAGTCTTCATCCCCATTTTACAGATGAGGTCACGAGGCCCAGACATGTGGCGTGACTTGCCCAAAGTCACACCGCTGACAAGTGGCAGAGCCGGGATTCGAACCTGTGACCTCTGACTTCCAAGTCCGGGCTCTTTCCACTGAGCCACGCTGTTTCTCTGAGTCTAAGCAGATGGGAGAACCGGGATCGAATCACCATTTTGCAGATGAAGGAACTGAGATACAGAGTGGTGAAGTGACTTGCCCAAGATCACGAAGCAGATAGGTGGCAGAGCTAGGATTAGAACCCAGGTCCTCTGACCCCAAAGCCAGTGCTTTTATCCAGCAGGACACACTCCTTCAGCCTTCTGGGACCTGGAATAGGAGTATGTGAGAGGATATTTCCCTTATTACTCTATTATTCTACAATTACTCTTCTACAGTCTTCCCCAATACTGTACTATTTCCCCTATCTTTAATCTGTATTAATGCCCATCTACTTCATGTGGGCAGGACAAATATCTACCAACTTTCCAACTTAGGAACTACCAACTATTGTACTTTCCCAAGCATTTAGTTCAGTGCTCTGCACACAATAAGCAGAAGCAGCACGGATTAGTGGGCAGAGACTGGATCTGGGGGTTAAAATGATCTGGGTTCGAATCCCAGTTCTGCCACTTTCCGGCTGTGTGACCTGAGGGGAGTCACTTCTCTTTGCCTCGGTTCCCTTAGTACAGTGCTCTGCACACAGTGAGCGCTCAATAAATGTGATTGAATGAATAAAACGGGGATTAAGATGGTGAGCCCCACGTGGGACACGAACTGGGTCCACTGGATTAGACTGTGTCCACCCCAGCGCTTAGTACAGTGCCCGGCACATAGTAGGTGCTTAACAAATACCATAAAAAACCCAGAAATAAGCCCTCAGTAAATTCAATTGATTGGTTTGGAAGGCTGAGAAGCTGGTGAGGGAGAGAGAGAGAGGCTAGTAAAATTGGAGAGATGGAGTTGTCTACGGAGGATAAGCCACTTGTCTGCTGTGTGACCTCGGGCAAGTCATTTAACTTCTCTGTGCCTCAGTCACCTCATCTGTAAAATGGAGATTGAGACTGAGCCCCACGTGGGACAGGGAGCCCCACGTGGGACAGGGAGCCCCACGTGGGACAGGGACTGTATCCAACCTGATTTGCTTGGATTCACCCCCGGGCTTAGTACAGTGTCTGGCAAATAATAAGTGCTTAACAAATATCATTATCATTGTTATCAATATTATTATTCTGGGAATAGGAGTAGCAAATAGCAGAGGGCTCATTGTCTAGGGCAGTTGTCAAAAGGCCAAGGTGTGGTCAGTGGAGCTAGAAAGGGAATATTAGAGGTGTTGGACCAAGAATGGAGAAGCCTGGTTTATCCACCTAAGATGGTCGCCTTCACTCTCCAGCACAGCCTGGGGAAAACCACATGCGGTACAGAGTCCAGAACGTGTATCCTAGCTCTGGCTCAGCCAGTAGCCTGCTAAAGAACTCACTTAACGTTTCCGGGCCTCAGATACCTCAACT
Source organism: Tachyglossus aculeatus (assembly GCF_015852505.1). NCBI lineage: Eukaryota > Metazoa > Chordata > Mammalia > Monotremata > Tachyglossidae > Tachyglossus > Tachyglossus aculeatus. Next base: position 10,190,664 of record NC_052071.1, read on the forward strand.
GTAAAATGGGAATGGCGAAATGTGTCCTTCCCTACATAGCAGCCACGTTAGAGGCTTCGTAGTCTTCACAGTTTGACTGGAATTCCACCTCATGAGAGACATCCGGCCGGTGGGTCGTGCGGTCCCTGTGGGGTGGTCACCTGGGACAGGGCCACCACCCTGTCTGTGGGGCCGGGGCCTGAGCGATGCTGGCCCCCTGGGAAGCCAGCCCCGAACAGGATGTAATGAGGCCCCTCAGCCTAACATGTGGCCTGTCCTCCGGGAGGAATCCCACACGGAGAGGCAGGGAGTTTCTCCGGAAAAGTCCAGCCTCGCCATGAGCCCATCACACTCCGAGAAGGGAGAGAAGAGGAGCTGGGACCCTCCACGCCTCCCGGAGACCCTCCTGTGGCTGACGTCTGGGAGCTGAGCGGACGGGGTTGGTTGTGGGACAGCAGAGACCAGCGCCCGCTCGCCCCAGACTGACCGGTGAGAAAGGGATGGGAAAGGGTTTGCAGGGGGGCCGGCGGTGACAGAGAAAGAGAGAAACCTCCCCTGACTCTCAATGTCTCCAGACAGATCTCTCCCCCCGGCGTCTCAATTGCTCTCCATCCTCCAGATCCCCTGGGTGGGTGGCGGGAATGGACGGGAATTTATTAAGCACTAGCACCATGTACTAAGAACTGGAGTAGATGCAAATTTATCAGATTGGACACAGTTATTGTCCTACATGGGGCTCACGGTCTTCATCCCCGTTTTTCAGATGAGGAAACTGAGGCACAGAGAAGTTTGGTGACTTGCCTAAGGCTGCACAGCAGACAAGTGGAGGAACTGGAATTAGAACACAGGTCCTTCTGCCTTCCGGATAGGGGCTCTAACCACTAGGCTAGGCTTCTTCTCATCGTCTGTGGGCAGGCGTGGCATCCTCTGGGCTTCCTCTGCTTTCAAGGACCTTTCAATCTAGTGCAGGGGGCTAGACCTTGGATGAATTACGGAGAAGGGATAGCAGAGTGTAAGAATAATGTATACAGGTGCGTCAGGGATGGGAGATGACATGGAAGAGTGGGCCAATCACGTAGGGAAATGAGATGGTAGTCTGGGAAGACTTCCTGGAAGAAGGGTGATTTGGGTAAGGATTCGAAGATGGGGAGAGAGGTGGCGGTCCATAGGACGTGAAGCGGAATGGAGGTCCAGGCTGGAGGGAGGAGGTGGGCTAGGGGTCGGCTGCGAGGAGTGAAGTGTGTGGGAAATTGGGGAGGTGAGGTAATAACAATAATAATGATGATGGCATTTATTAAGGGCTTACTATGTGCAAAGCACTGTTCTAAGCACTGGGGAGGTTACAAGGTGATCAGGTTGTCCCATGGGGGGCTCGCAGTTTTCGTCCCCATTTGACAGATGAGGGCACTGAGGCCCGGAGAAGTGAAGTGACTTGCCCGAAGTCACACAGCTGACAATTGGTGGAGTTGGGATTTGAACCCATGTCCTCTGACTCCAAAGCCCGGGCTCTTTCCACTGAGCCACGAAGGGGAAAGCTGATTGAGTGCCTTAAGGCTGATAGCGAAGCGTTTCCGTTGGATGTCGAGGATCGGAGGCTTTTGAGGAGTGGGGAGACGTGGACGGAATATTTTTAGTAAAATAATCTGGGCTGCAGTGATGTAGGGACCAGAGAGCGGGAAGACTGGAGGCAGGGAGGTCAGTGAGGAGGCTGTTGCTGTAATCAAGGTGGGATAGGATAATCATTTGGATTCACGTGGTAGCAATTTGGATGGAGAGGATTGGTGTGGGGGGGGATCCTAGAGATTTCGTGAAGGTAGAACCGATGGAATTTGGTGACAGACTGAAGAGAAATAAGTGGAGAATAATGCCAGGGTTACCGGCTTGTGAGACAGGGAAGATACTAGTGTTGTCTACAGTGATTGAAAAGTCTGATGGAGAACAAGGATTGGGTGGGAAGACGAGAAGTTCTGTTTTAGACACCTTAAGTTTGAGGTCTGAGTGGATTACCCTCACTGCTTAGTACAGTGCTCTGGACACAGTAAGCGCTCAATAAATACGATGGAATGAATGAATATCCAAGTACAGATGTCCTGAAGGCTACAGTGATTGAAAAGTCTGAAGGAAGACGTGGTTTGGGGGGAAGGATGTGAAGCTCTGTTTAAGATATGTTAAATTTGAGGCGGGAGTGAGAAATCCAAATAAAGATGCCCTGAAGGAGAGCAACCTGAAGAGAAGGAGAGGGATAAGGGGTGGAGATGGAGATTTGGGAATCTATATCTGTGCTGTGGAGATGGGAGGGAGGATGAATGAAGGAGCGAGTAAGAGTGGCTTAGAAGGGAGTGAAAGATTTAGAGACAGGAGTTGAAGCCACAAAGGCGAGCAGAAGAAAGTGGCTAAAACTGAAGTGTGAGAGACATGGGGGCAAAATCCGAGACAGAAGAATATTTAGAGACAGGACTGGGGTGGCTGTTTATATGGGGCAGCCTGGTTGATAGTTTGCCTGTCCCGTGTCAGGTACGGACGTGACAGAAAGAGGTCTTCAGTCCCGAGTGTCTAATTCCAGCTTCAGCCTTGCTCCGCCTCTGACCCCGCTACTGATTTCCGCAGTTCTGACACGATGTCCATATTCCAAGGTCCCGGGACAGTGACCTACTGACTTAAGAGCAAATGGCAGGAGATGATCGGTTCCGGTGACACGTTCCAGGGGCGATTGTTGCAAAGTGGCATGTAGGACGACCACACGCTACCCTAAGGGCCCACCATCAGGTATGTACTCCCACTCTGATCCACTCTCCTGTCCCAGTAGCCCCAGATCGCACCCGTAGACCCTTTCCGTCCCACCTACTCACTGGATCTCGCTCTCCTGTCTCCCACCTCCTGTTTAAAATCAAATCTCCTCCAGGAAGATCTCCAGGGTTAATTTTTACTTTCCCCAGATTTTGATCCCTCACTCACTCCCTTGGTGACCTCGTTCGCTCCCATGGCTTCAACTATCATCTCTACGCTGATGACACCCAAATCTACATCTCTGCCCCTGCTCTCTCCCCCTCCCTCCAGGCTCGCATCTCCTCTTGCCTTCAGGACATCTCCATCTGGATGTCAGCCCGCCACCTAAAACATCATGTCCAAGACTGAACTCCTTGTCTTCCCTCCCAAACCCTGCCCTCTCCCTGACTTTCCCATCACTGTTGACGGCACTACTATCCTTCCCGTCTCACAAGCCCGCAACCTTGGTGTCATCCTCGACTCCGCTCTCTCGTTCACCCCTCACATCCAAGCCGTCACCAAAACCTGCCGGTCTCAGCTCCGCAACATTGCCAAGATCCGCCCTTTCCTCTCCATCCAAACCACTACCCTGCTCGTTCAAGCTCTCATCCTATCCCGTCTGAACTACTGTATCAGCCTCCTCTCCGATCTCCCATCCTCTTGTCTCTCCCCACTTCAATCCATACTTCACGCCGCTGCCCGGATTGTCTTTGTACAGAAATGCTCTGGGCATGTTACTCCCCTCCTCAAAAATCTCCAGTGGCTAGCAATCAACCTATGCATCAGGCAGAAACTCCTCACCCTCGGCTTCAAGGCTTTCCATCACCTCGCCCCCTCCTACCTCACCTCCCTTTTCTCCTTCTGCAGCCCAGCCCACACCCTCCCCTCATCTGCCACTAATATCTTCACCGTGCCTCATTCTCGCCTGTCCCGCCGTCGACCCCCGGCCCATGTCATCCTCCTGGCCTGGAATGCCCTCCCTCCCCATACCCGCCAAGCTAGCTCTCTTCCTCCCTTCAAGGCTCTACTGAGAGCTCACCTCCTCCAGGAGGCCTTCCCAGACTGAGCCCCCTCCTTCCTCTCCCCCTCCTCCCCCTCTCCATCCCCCCGACCTTGCCTCCTTCCCTTCCCCACAACACCTGTATATATGTATATATGTTTGTACGTATTTATTACTCTATTTATTTATTTATTTTACTTGTACATATGTATTCTATTTATTTTATTTTGTTAATATGTTTTGTTTTGTTCTCTATCTCCCCCTTCTAGACTGTGAGCCCACTGTTGGGTAGGGACCGTCTCTATGTGTTGTCAACTTGTACTTCCCAAGCGCTTAGTACAGTGCTCTGCAAACAGTAAGCGTTCAAAAAATACGATTGATTGATTGAAACTGAAATTACCACTTCACACTTTATGCCAATCACGCACTTATTTACTCTGAACATCCTATAGCCCACACCCTATTTCTTTAAACCCCACTCTTAGGTAATCATTTTCCTTCTTTTTCTTTAATAATAATACTTGTTTTATTTCTTGAGTGCTTACTCTGTGCCAGGCACTGTACTAAGCGCTGGGGTGAATACAAACAAATGAGGTGGGACAGAGTCCCCATCCCACATGGGGCTCACAGTCTTCATCCCCATTTTACCAATGAGGGACCTGAGGCACGGAGAAGTAAAGTGACTTGCCCAAGGCCACACAGCAAACAAGTAACAGAGACGGGATTAGAACCTTTGACTATGTGACTCTCAAGCCCGTGCTCTATCCGCTAAGCCATGCTGCTTCTCCAATATATTTTATAATAATAATAATGGTATTTGTTAAGCGCTTACTATGTGCCAGGCACTGTCCTAAGCGCTGAGCACGGTTTATCTGTAATATATTTTAGGGTCTGCCTTCCCTGCTCGACCGTCGGCTCCAGGAGAGTAGGGATCACGTCTACTAAATGTATGGTACTCTCCCAAGCGCTTAGTATAGAGGTCTGTGCATAGTAAGTAGCATTACTGATGGGCACCTGGTTCTGAATTCTTTGGGCATTTCATAGCCACTCCATACTCAGTCCCACAGCAATTATGCCCTTATCTGTAATTTATTTCTTTATATTAATGCTTGTCTCCCCCTCTAGGCTATAAGCTCACTGTGGGCAGGACTTGTATCCATCAAATCTGTTGTACTCCCCCAAGTGCTTAGCGCAGGGCTTCTCGCACAGTAAGCACTCAATAAATACCACTGAAGGACAGACTGATTCTTCTAGACCGTAGATTCGCTGTTGGCAGGGAATGTGTCTACCAACTCTGCTGTATTGTTCTCTCCCAAGCGCTCAAAACAGTACTCTGCATATAGTAAGCACTCAGTCTCATGGGGGAGACAGACATTAATATGAATGAATAATCTACAGCTATGGTCATAAATGCTGTGGGGCTGAGACTCCACCTCCCATTCTCCATAGGTGATCTCGGCAATCCCCCAGAAATGGTCAACGTCACCAAGGTGACATTCCTGCTGCTGAGATTCTCGGAGGTCCAGGAGCTGCAGCTGATCTACTCCACGCTGTTCCTCCTGGTCTACCTCCTGGCCCTGACGGGGAATCTCCTCATCGTCGCCATCACCGCGCTCGACCGGCGCCTCCACACCCCCATGTACTTCTTCCTCAGGAACCTGTCCGTCATCGACCTCTGCTACATCTCCGTCACCGTCCCCAAATCCATCCACGACTCCCTGGCCGACCGTAGATCCATCTCCTTCCTGGGCTGTGCCTCCCAGCTCTTCTCGGTGGTCCCGTTTGACGGTTCAGAGGTGTTCTTCCTCACGGCGATGTCCTACGACCGCTATGCTGCCATCTGCCTCCCTCTGAGCTACAAGGTCATCATGGATCGAGGGGCCTGTGGGAAGATGGCCGCCGCCTCCTGGTTCGGCGGGGGGCTGCTTGCAGTGACGATCTCCTTGGGGACGTTCTCCCTACCCTTCTGCGGGTCCGTCCTGATCCCACAGTTCTTTTGTGATATCTCCTCCATGGTCTGACTCTCCTGCTCTGAAACGCACCTCGTCATCGATGTGATCGTCGTCACTGGGGCCTTTCTGGCCTTCTCCTGCTTCTTCTCCATCGTGGTCTCGTACTCGCGCATCTTCTGGGCCGTGCTGGGGATGCCGGCTTCTGAAGGCCGGGCCAAAGCCTTCTCCACCTGCTTGCCCCACCTCGCCATCACGACCTTGTTTTTCACCTCGGCTGCCTTCGGTACCTTTCATCCACCCTCAGACTCTTCCTCAGGTCTGGACCTGCTGGTGTCCGTGTTCTACGCCGTGGAGCCCCCCGCCCTGAACCCCCTCATTTACAGCCTGAGGAACCGGGACATGAAGGCCGCCATGGGGAGGGTCCTAAATTGGAGTCCTTTCCCCCAGGATAGAAAGTCCCTAATGATGCCTTGATCCTTCGCTTTCTCTCTCCTTGGATTGACTCTGAGCAAAACTCACCCATCTAGAGAAGCAGCATTTCCTAGTGGAAAGAGCCCTGTCCTGGGAGACAGAGGATCCGTGTTCGAATGCCGGCTCTGCCACGTGACCACTGTGAGACCTTGGGCAAGTCACTTAACTTCTCTGGGCTTCAGTTTCTCCATCTGTGAAATGGGGATTAAATCCTACTCCTTCCTCCTTAGAATGTAACTGGGACAGGGAATGTTTCCAACTCCTTTATCCTGTTTCTACCCCATCACATAGTACAGCCCATGGCACATAGTAAGCTCTTAACAAATGCGATTATTATTATTACCCCCATCTTTCAGGGTGACCTTTTGTGCTTGGTCATTTTTCTTCTCTCAGCTCTCTAGGCAGGATCGATTGTGCTACACACTTAGTGGTTTTCTGCACACCGTGAGTTCTCAATAAATATGATGGAATGAATTGATCAATCGGTGAACTGTATTTATTGAGCACTTACTGTATCCTGAGTACTGCACTTGGGAGAGTAAAATAGAACACTATAACAGACACATTCCCTCCCAAAGGGTTATTACAGTCTAGACGGGGAGACATACATTAATATCAATAAATACATTACAGATATGTACATATGTGTTCTGGGACTGAGCGGGTGAAAAAGGGAGAAAATCAGGGGGACGCAGAAAGAGGGGGAAGACAAGGAATTGAGGGCCTAGCCAGGGAAGGCCTCTTAGAAGAGGTGTACCTTCAGTGTAGCAGTGCATCCTATGTGGAGCTGAAGACAGACTGTGAGGGTGAGAATTGAATACCAGCCGACGTTGACACAAGGAGCGTAGTCTTAGAGAGGGCAGGGAGGGTCACGAGTGGTATCAGTAGTGGATGGGTTGAAGTGAGGTCTGGCGGAGGGAGGACTGGGATATCCAAAGCATTTTAAAATGGCCGCCCCAAAGCCGTGAAGCGGGTGAATTGGTTGGATTACAGAGAAAAAACCAAGATGGACACCTCACTGTCACCTCCGCAGTTCCTCTGGGGGTTCTCCCCATGAGACGCATGCCAGTGTGACGGATCACAGGGTCCCCAGTGGGGTTGTCACATGAGGCAGAGCAACTAAACCACCCTAGGTCCCAAGGACCCCAGCGGCGCCGGGGCCCCGGGGAGCCAGGCCCGAACAGGGCATGATGAGGCCCCTCACCCCAACCTGTGACCCGTCTCCGGGGTGAGGCCCCTCAGGGAGATTTTCCAGAAAGGCCCGGCTTCGCCGAGGGCCCGACGTGCTCCAAGCAGGAAGCCAGAAAAGCCAAGACCCCACACAACTCCCGGAGATCCTCCCGCGGCCGATGTTCGGGAACTGAGGAGATGGAGGACGGTTGAAGGACGACAGAGACCACAGCCTGCTCACTCCCGGCTAATCGGTGAGTCTGGGCCGGTGAGAACACGGTTAGGTAGGGGGTCTTAACCGGGGAGCCGCAGGAGATGGAGAACTAGAATCTCCTCACGCCTCCATGCGTAAAACAGATTTCTCCCCACGGCATCTCCATGGTTCTCCAAATCCTGAATCTACTGGGTGGGTGGCGGGGATGGACGGGAATGGATCGGTGACCAGCGATCCGGGTGGCCAATTGATCATTTTTATCGAGCACTTACTGTGTGCAGAGCACCGTGCTAAGTGCTGAGGAGAGTAAAATATAAGATTGGCAGACACATTCCCTGCTCTTAAGGAGCTTACAGTCTAGAAGGGGAGACAAACATTAATAGAAATACATAGATTATGGATCTATATATAAGTATCATGAAATTGAGAGAGCGGTGAAGAAAGGGGGCAGATTGAAGTGAACGGCAACACAGAAGGGAGTGTGAGAAGAGGAAATCAGGAATCAGTCGGGAAAGGCTTCTTGGAGGAGATGTGATTTGAATAAGGCTTTGAAGGTGGGGAAAGTGAACGTCCGTCAGCTACGAAGAGGGAGGACATTCCAGGGAAGAGACGGGACGTGGATGAGCGGTCGTCAGCGGGAGAGACGAGATGGAGGTATGGCGAATAGGCTGGGCTAAAAGGAGCGAAGTGTGCGGGCTGGCTTTTAGTAGGAGAGTAGCGAAGTGAGATAGGAAAGGGCAAGGGGATTGAGAGCTTTAAAGATGGTGACGAGAAGTTTCTGTTTGATGCAGAGGCGGATGGACAACACCTGGACGTTCTTGAGGAGTGGGGAAACACGGTCGGAGCTGGTAACGTCGGCCGTTTCAGTGGTGCTTACTAAGCACCTACTATCAGAAGAGCACCGTGCTCAGTTCTGAGGAAGAGAACGATGGTGGCTGCATTAGATACGGTCCTCTGAGAGGGCCATTACTGTCAACTAGATGAGGGTTCAGCTCACGTGGGAGAGTAAAGGCTCTCCTACCCCAGATCTGCCATGAAACAGGAGATCACATCTGGTGAGTGATCATTTATTTGGTTGTGCTCAGCACAGCGCTCTACACATAGTAAGTGTTCAAGATACGGGATCAATTGATTGATATTGGTTTCGTTCTGCCTGAAGACTGAGGTTTTAGAGAGGGAGCTTCTCAGGGCCACCCAGTCCAAAGGTTTGGCTCATCTAAAACGAACCTACTCACTGTATTTTGGTCTCATCTATCCCGCTACTGATGCCCATGCCATTCCACTGGCCTCGAACTCCTTCCCTCTTCATATAATAATAATAAAGAAATAATGGCATGTATTAAGTGCTTACTACGTGGAAAGCACTGTTCTAAGTGCCAGGGAGGTTACAAAGTGATCAGGTTGTCCCACATGGGGCTCAGTCAATCCCCATTTTACAGATTTGGTAACTGAGGTGCAGAGAAGTTAAGTGACTTGCCCAAAGTCACACAGCTGACAATTGGCAGAGCCTGGATTTGAACCCACGACCACTAACTCCAAAGCCCGTGCTCTTTGCACTGAGCCATGCTGCTTCTCTGCTTCTCTTATTATTATTCATAATAATAATGATTGTATTTGACAGCACTGTTCTAAGCATTGGGATAGATCCAAGGTTACCAGGTTATCAGGTTGGACACAGTCCCTGCTCCACATGGGGCTCATGGCCTCAATCCCCATTTTACAGATGAAGGAACTGAGGCACAGAGAAGTGAAGTGACTTGCCCAAAGTCACACAGCAGGCAAGTGGCAGAGCCAGGACTGGAAGGCAGGTGCTTCTGACTCTCAGGCCCTCGGTCTTTCCCCGAGGCCTCATGTCAACTCTGACAGCCCACCGCTCTCCCCACTTTCAGAGACTTCTTAAAATCGCAACTCCTCCAAAAGCCCTTCCCCAACTAAGTCCTCATTTTCCCTAATTCCTCTCGGTTCTGCCTTGGCCTTGCCCTTGGATTTGCCCTCCTTATTCTCCCCACTCTCATCCCCACAGCACTTATGTACATATTTGAAATTTATTTCAATGTATGGCTCCCCCTCTAGCCAATAAGCTCCTCGTGGGCAGCAAACGTCAGCCAACTCTGCTATGTTACACTCTCCCAATAGCTTAGTATAGTGCTCTGCACAAAGTGCTCAATAAATACAATCGATGGATTGATTTGACTGTCATTGTCAGTTGAGGTTCTGAAATAGCTTCCACCTCATTGTTTTTATAAGTGATCTCAGCAATCCTTGGGAAATGGTCAGCCACACGGCAGTGAGGGAATTCCTCCTGCTGGGATTCTCGGAGGTCCGGGAGCTGCGGCTGGTCCACACTGCGCTGTTCCTCCTGGCCTACCTGGCGTCTCTGACGGAGAACCTTCTCATCGTCACCATCACCACCCTCAACCGGTGCCTTCACACCCCCATATACTTCTTCCTCAGGAACCTGTCCGTCATCGACCTCTGCTACATCTCCGCCACCGTCCCCAAATCCATCCACAACTCCCTGACCGACCTTAGATCCATCTCCTTCCCGAGCTGTGCCACCCAGATCTTCTCCGTGGTCCTGTTTGCCAGTTCAGAAATGTTCCTCCTCACGGCGATGTCCTACGACCGCTACGCGGCCATCTGCCTCCCCCTGAGCTACGGGGTCATTATGGACCGAGGGACCTGTGAGAAGATGGCCGCCGCCTCATGCCTCAGCGGTGGGCTGTTTGCACTGATATTATCCCCTCGGACATTCTCCCTACCCTTCTGCGGGTCCCTCCTGATCTGACCTGTGATATCCCCTCTGTGGTCCAGCTCTCCTGCTCCGAAACGCACCTCGTCGTTGATGTGATCGCCGTCACCGGGTCCCTTTTGGGCTTCTTCTGCTTCATCTCCGTCATCGTCTCGTACGTGCGAATCTTCTGGGCCACGCTGAGGATGCCGGCCTCCGAGGGCCGGGCTAAAGCTTTCACCACCTGCTTGCCCCACCTCGTCTTCACGACCTTGTTTTTCACCTCGGCTGCCTTCGGTACCTTACATCCACCCTCAGACTCTTCCTCAGGTCTGGACCTGCTGTTGTCCGCGTTCTACGCCATGGTATCCCCCCGCCCTCAACACCCTCATCTACAGCCTGAGGAACTGGGACGTGAAGGCCGCCATGGGGAGGGTCCTAGGTGCGAGTCCTTTCCCGCAGGATGGAAAGTTCCTAATGATGCCTTGATCCTTTGGTTTTTGTCTCCTTGGATTGACTCTGAGCAAGGTATCAGAGAAGCAGCGTTTTTCCTAGTGTAAAGAGCCCGAGCCAGGGCATTAGAGGTCCTGGGTTCTAATCCCGGCTCTGCCACGTGATCACTGTGAGACCTTGGGCAAGTCACTTAACTTCTTGGGGCTTCAGTTTCTCCACCTGTAAAATGGGGATTAAATCCTATTCCTTCCTACTTAGACTGTAACTGGGACAGGGATTGTTTCCAACTCCTTTATCTTGTTTCTTCCCCAGCACTTAGTACAACTCATGGCATATAGTAAGCTCCTAACAAATATGATTATTATTATTACCCCCATCTTTCAGGGTGCCCTTTTTTGCTGGGTCATCTTTCTTCTCTCAGCCCTCCGGGCAGGATCGATTGTGCTAAGCGCTTAGTGGTGTTCTGCACACAGTAAGCGCTCAATAAATATGACTGAATGAATTGATCAATTGATGAACTGTATTTATTGAGCATTTACTGCATCCTGAGTACTGCACTAAGCACTTGGGAGAGTATAATAGAACACTATAACAGGCACATTCCCTCCCAAAGGATTATTACAGTCTAGACGGGGAGACAGACATTAACATCAATAAATACATTACCGATATGTACATATGTGTTCCGGGACTGGGAGGATGAAAATGGGAGCAAATCAGGGGGATGCAGAAAGAGGGGGGAGGCAAGGAATTGAGGGCTTAGCCGGGGAACGCCTCTTGGAGGAAATGTGCCTTCAGTGTAGCAGTGCATCCTATGTGGAGCTGAAGACATACAGTGAGGGTGAGCATGGAATACCGACAGACGTTGACCAAAGGAGCGTAGTCTTAGAGAGGGCGGGGAGGGTAGCAAGTGGGATCAGGAGTGGGTGGGTTGAAGAGAGGTTTGGAGGAGGGAGGACTAGTACGTCCAGAGCATTTTAAAAAGGCCACCTCACTGCCATGAAGCGGATGAATCCAGTGATTTACTGACATAAAACCAAGATAGACACCTCCTTGTCACCTCCGCAGTTCCTCTGGAGGTTCTCCCCGTGAGACCCACGCCAGTGTGATGGGTCACACGGTCCCCAGTGGGGTTTGTCGCATGCAGCAGGGCCAGTACCCCATCCAAGGTCCCCAAGGTCCCCAGTGGCGCCGGACCCCCGGGGAGCCAGGCCCGAACAGGACATAATGAGGCCCTCAGCCCAACCTATGACTCGTCCCCGGGGGGAGGGGGAGTCCCGCTGGGAGCTTTTCCGGAAAGGCCGGGCTTCACCCAGGGCCCGACTCACTCCTACCTGGAAGCCAGAAGAGCCACGACCCTGAACATCTCCCGGAGATCCTCCCGTGCCCGACGTCCGGGAGCTGAGGGGACGGGGGACGTTTGAAGGACGACAGAGACCAGAGCCCCATCGCTCCCAGCTGACCGGTGAGTCTGGGCCATATACAACACTGATGGGTAGGGGGTCTTACAGGGGAGACAGCGGTGACAGAGAGTTAGAATCTCCTCATGCCTCCATGCTTAAAACAGATCTCTCCCCCCAGCGTCTCCATGGTTTTCCATCTGCTGGATCTACTGGGTGGGCGGCGGGGATGGAAGAGGCTGGATCGGTGACCAATGTTCTCGGTGACCAATCGTTCATATTTATCAAGCACTTACCGTGTGGAGAGCACCATTCTAAGTGCTTGGGAGAGTATTATATAAAATTGGCAGACATATTCCCTGCTCATTAGGAGCTCACAGTCTAGAAGGGGGGACAAACATTAATAGAAATACGTAGATTATGGATATATACATAAGTGCCATGGCATCGAGAGAGCAGTGAAGAAAGGGGGCAGATTCAAGCGAAGGGCGATACAGAAGGAAGTGTGAGAAGGGGAAATCAGGAATCAGTCGGGGAAAGCCTCTTGGAGGAGATGTAATTTTAATAAGGCCTTGAAGGTGGGGAGAGTGAACCTCTGTGGGCTACGAAGAGGGAGGACATTCCAGGGAAGAGACGGGATGTGGATGAGAGGTCGGCAGCGGGAGAGATGAGATGGAGGTATGGCGAATAGGTTGGCATAAGAGGAGCGAAGTGTGAGGGCTGGCTTGTAGTGGGAGAGTAGCGAGGTGAGATAGGAGGGGGCGAGGGGATTGAGAGCTTTAAAGAAGATGACAAGGAGTTTCTGTATAACGCAGACGTGGAGGGCCAACCACTGTAGGTTCTTGAGGAGTGGGGCAACACGGTCGGAGCTGGTAGCATCGGCCGTCTCAGTGGTGTTTACTAAGCACCTACTATCGGAAGAGCACCGTGCTCAGTTCTGAGGAAGAGAACGACGGTGGCTGCATTAGACATGGTCCTCTGAGAGGGCCGTCACTGACAACTAGGTGAGGGCTAAGTTCACGTGGGAGAGAAAAGGCTCTCCTACCCCAGATTTGCCATGAAACAGGAGGCCACATCTGGTGAGGGATCATTTATTTGGTTGTGCTCAGCACAGCGCTCTGCACATTGTAAGTGGTCAAGATATTTGATCGAGTGATTGATTTTGGTTTCCTTCTGCCTGAAGGTTGAAGGTTAAGGGGACACCTTCTTACGGTCACCTAGCCCACACATCTGGTTCGTCTAAAACCAACCTACTCACTGTATTTTGGTCTCATCTATCCCGCTACTGATGTCCCTGCCTTTCCACTGGCCTGCAATTCCCTCCCTCTTTATATATTAATAATAATAACGATTGTATTTGACAGCACTGTTCTAAGCATTGGGGTAGATCCAGGGTTATCAGGTTGGACGCGGTCCCTGCTCCACATGGGGCTCGTGGGCTTAATCCCTAATTTACAGATGAAGGAACTGAGGCCCAGAGAAGTAAAGTGACCTGAATTTCCCGTCACCTGTGGACGGCACTACCACCCTTCCCATCCGAGGAGCCCGTAACTTGGTGTCCTCCTTGACTCCTCTCTCTCATTCACCGCACACATCCGATCTATCACCAAAACCTGCCGGTCTCACCCTCCACAACATTGCCATGACCCGCCCTTTCCTCACCATCCAAACCGCCACCTCGCTGGTTCAATCTCTCATCCTATCTTGACAGGATTACTGCATCAGCCTCCTCTCTGATCTCCCATCCTCCTGTCTTTCCCCGCTTCAGTTTATACTTCACTCTGCTGCCCAGATTGTCTTTCTACAGAAGCCCTCTGGGCATGTCACTCCCCTCCTCAAAAATCTGCAGTGGCTGCCTGTCAACCTACACATCAAGCAAAAGCTCCTGACTCTCGGGTTCAAAGCTCTCCATCCCCTCACCCCCTCCTACCTCACCTCCCTTCTCTCCTTCTCCAGCCCAGCCTGCACCCTCCGCTCCTCTGCTGCCACTAACCTCCTCTCGGTGCCTCGTTCTCGCCTGTCCCGCCGTCGACCTTCGTCCCACGTCCTACCTATGGCTTGGAATGCCCTCCCTCCTCCCATCTGCCAAACTAGCTCTCTTTCCCTTTTCAAAACCCTACTGAGAGCTTACCTCCTCCAGGGGGCCTTCCCAGACTGAGCCCCCTTTTCCTCTGCTCCTCCTCTCCTCCCCATTGCCTTACTCCCTCCCTCTGCTCTACCCCCTAACCCTCCCCACAGGCCTTGGGTATATTTGTACATATTTATTATTCCATTGATTTTATTAATGATGTGCATATATCTATAATCCTGTTTATCTATTTTGATAGTATTGATGCCTGTCTTCTTGTTTCGTTTTGTGGTCTGTCTCCCCCTTCTAGACTGTGAGCCCGTTGTTGGGTAGGGATTTTCTCTCTCTGTTGCCGAATTGTACCTTCCAAGCACCTAGGACAGTGCTCACTCAGTAAACACTCAATAAATATCGTTGAATGAATGAATAAATGAAGTGACTTGCCCAGGTTCACAGGGCAGGCAAGTGGCAGAGCCTGGATTGGAAGCCAGGTCCTTCTGACTCTCAAGCCCTTGCTCTTTCCACTGGGCCTCGCCGTCTACTCTGACGGACCATCGCTCTGATGACTTTAAGAGACTTCTTAAAATCACATCTCCTCCAAGAGGCCTTACCCGACAAAGCCCTCATTTTCCCGACTTCTTCTCCTTTTTGCCTCGCCCTTTCACTTGGATTTGCCCTCCTTATTCTCCCCACCCTCATCTGCACAGCACGTATGTACATATTTGAAATTTATTTCAATGTATGTCTTCCCCTCTAGCCCGTAAGCTCCTCGTGGGCAGCAAATATGTCAGCCAACTCTGCTATGTTACACTCTCCCAATCGCTTAGTATAGTGCTCTGCACTAAGTAAATGCTCAATAAATACAATCGATAGATTGATTTCACTGTCATTGTCTCTTGAGGTTCTGAAACGGCTTCCTCTTCATTGTTTTTGTAGGTGGTCAAGGCAATCATTGGGAAATGGTCAACCTCACGGTGATCAGAGAATTCCTCCTGCTGGGATTCTCGGAGGTCTGGGAGCTGCGGCTGGTCCACGCCACGCTGTTCCTCCTGGTCTACCTCCTGGCCCTGACGGGGAATCTCCTCATCGTCGCCGTCACCATCCTCGACCGGCGCCTCCACACCCCCATGTACTTCTTCCTCAGGAACCTGTCCGTCCTCGACCTCTGCTACATCTCTGTCACAGTCCCCAAATCCATCTACAGCTCCCTGACCGACAAGAGATTCATCTCCTTCCTGGGTTGTGCCATCCAGGTCTTCTCGGTGGTCCTATTTGTCGGTTCGGAGGTGTTCTTCCTCACGGCGATGTCCTACGACCGCTATGCCGCCATCTGCCTCCCCCTGAGCTACGGGGTCATCATGGACCGAGGGGCCTGTGGGAAGATGGCGGCTGCCTCATGGCTCACTGGGGGCCTGTTGGCAGTACTGTGTTCAGCTGGGACGTTCTCCCTACCCTTCTGCGGGTCCGTCCTTATCCGACAGTTCTTCTGTGATATCCCCTCCGTGGTCCGACTCTCCTGCTCCAAAAAGCACCTCGTTGTCGATGTGGTCGTCGTCATCGGGGCCCTTCTGGCCTTCTCCTGCTTCGTCTCCATCGTGGTCTCGTATGTACGCATCTTCCAGGCCGTGCTGAGGATGCCGGCCTCCGAGGGCCAGACCAAAGCCTTCTCCACCTGCTTGCCCCACCTCACCGTCACGACCTTGTTTTTCACCTCGGCTGCCTTCGGTACCTTACATCCATCCTCAGACTCTTCCTCAGCTCTGGACCTGCTGGTGTCCGTGTTCTACACGGTGGTGCCCCCCGCCCTCAACCCCCTCATCTACAGCCTGAAAAACCGGGACGTGAAGATGGCGATGGGGGGGGTTCTTGTTGGGAGCATTTTCTCCAGAGATAGAAAATTTCACTTCACGCCCTGACCCGGCTATTTTTCTCATCCATCCATTCATTCATTCATTCAATCGCATTTATTGAGCACTTACGTGGATTGACTCTGTACAGACTTGAGCAGCCTGCGAAGATCTGAGATATTTGTCGTCAGAGACTTTTCCTGCTGCCTATTATCAATGGCTTTGAGTAGTTTGGTAGAAGAGTTTTTATCCAGCTGTCCTTGACTGGTATTTAAATCTAATTCCCATGCCTGGGGACAAATCCCTGCACTTGTATTCACCCCCCTTATTCATCAACAGCAGAGGGTCTGGGAATCTGAAAGCCTGGGTTCTATTCCTGACTCTGCCACTTGTCTGCTGTGTGACCTTGGGCAGGTCACCTCACATCTCTGAGCCTCAGTTCCCTCATCTGTAAAATGGGGATGAAGACTGTGGGCCTCACACGGGACACGGACTATGTCCAACCTGATTAGCTTGTATCTACCCAAGTGGTTAATACAGTGCCTGGTACATAGTAAGTGCTTAACAAATACCATTAAAGAAAATTGAAGAGGTAGCTGCCAAAGGGTGATTTGGACTTTGGCGAAGCAGCGTGGCTCCTTGGAAAGAGTTCGGGCTTGGGAGTCAGAGGTCGTGTGTTTGAATCCCGACTCTGCCACATGTCTGCTGTGTGACCTTGGGTAAGTCACTTAACTTCTCTGAGCCCTCAGTTCCCTCATCTGTCAAATGGGGATGAAGACTGTGAGCCCCACGTGGGACAACCTGATCACCTTGTATCTACCCCAACACTTAGAACAGTGCTTGGCACATAGTAAGCACTTAACAAATACCAAAATTATTATTATTATTATTTAGACTTAATTCTGACCCTCAAATCTGCCCCAGAAGCCAGGAGCAGAAGAGGTTGAATTTTTCCACCCACTTAATGCTCTCAGTTGTCACACAATAAAAGCCGTTATAATTTCTCCTCCTACTCTTACTGTTGCTACTCCTGTTATTTATTGTATAATATACTGCAATATTTAAGTATTAATTGAATCGATCAAATTGAAGTACAACGGAAGGCCAGGATGCATTCTTTGCACACAAGGAGCTTGCGCTTTGCAAAAATCTTACAGATGCCTGCAACCTCCAGCCATTCGGGGTCAAAACTGGAATGAGATGTTGGGGTCCTTTTCTTTTTGTTTCTGCCCAGCCGATCTGAATATTGGATTCAACCATGACTAACCAAATGGGCTAGGGTGACTATTCTCTCTACCACGATATCTCTCCAATCCCCAGAGTTGAAACAGAAAGCTATTGTTAATCACGGAAAGAGAACGATGAGTCCGTTGAGGTTCTTCTAGGTAGGAGTCCCAGAGTGCGGTCCACGTGGAACTGGGCTGTTATTTAGGTTGCGGGGGCCGGGACCGCAGAGAACCCACGATCCCGGCCTTCCGGGATTCCTGGACGATCGGCCGTCTCAGCGGAGCCCCGGGCCCGTCCTCTCACGGGGAATCCCCCAGGAAATAACGCGGCCGTCGTCTGAGGGGACGGCGCAGCCAGCCAGAGAGTGGAGAGGGGAGGGAGGATCCTGACAGCCCACATCCCTCGCCCAGACCTTCCTGTCATCCCCATCAGTGTCTAGGACTGACAAGATGGAGTGAGCCTCTCTCTCAGCAGGGATCGGTGCTCCCCAGCCCAGGACGGGCCCGGCGACTCTGGAGAGGAGCAGGAGAAAGGTGAGGGCCAGGGAAGGGAAATTTCAACGTAAGCCTAGAATAAGAGGATTGAAGTTAGAATTCCTCCTATTCTTTCACGTTATTTCCCTGAGAAGAGATGAACCGTTCCAGCTAGTACCCCCACCAGGGCCAGATGAGGGGGCGGGGATCTTTGTGAGTGAGGGGAACTCAGCCACCAATCAGTTGTCAATGGAAAGAGCCAAGTTCTGAGGCTCAGAAGCCCCCCATCTCTGCCACTGGCCTGCTGTGTGACCTCGGGAAAGGTGCTTAATCTCTCTGTGCTCCAGTTTCCTTATCTGCTAAGTGCTTAGTACAGTGTCTGATACCCGGTTAGTGCTCACCAGATATCATTGATTGATTCATACACCGTGGCCAGAGATCCAACAATCCGTTATATTGTAAACTCCTCCAAGGCAAGGATATCATTTTTGCTCCCTCTCTCTCTTAGACTGTAAGCCTCAGGCAGACCAGCTACTGTGTCCAACGTACCTATCTCAGTGCATGGCATACAGTAGGAGCAAAATGGAGATTCAACATCAGTTCTCCCTCATACTGAGACTGGGGGCCCTAAAAGGAACATGATTATCTTGTATAATCACCCCAGGAATTAGTAGAATGCTTGACACATAGTACACGCTTAACAAATACCACAATTATTGCTATTATATTATCTATATCATATATGAATATATATTCTTATTATAGTGCTTATAAAATACTCTAGGTATCGTACCAATTTGCAAATTGTAAAGTAAGTAAAAGGGGCAGGTTTGAGCCTAGGGTGAGGGATAGAAATAAAGTGGTCTCTAGGCTGAAAGCTCACTGTGGGTAGGGAAAACATCTACCAATTCTGTTGCATTGTCCTCTCCCAAGCGCTCAGTACAGTGCTCTGCACACAGTAAGCACTCAATAAATACTATCGACCGATCAAATGTGGGCAGAGAACGTGTCTAGCAACTCCGTTGTATTCTCCCAGCCACTTAATTCAGTGCTCTGCACACAGTAAGCGCTCAAAAAATACCATTGATTGTGGGCAGGGAAGTTGTCTGCCAACCCTGTTGTATTGTTCTCTCCCAATGCTTAGTACAGTGTTCTGCACTGTAAATGCTCAATAATTATCACTGATTGATTAAGGTTGTCTTCTGGTTTAAGACTGGTTGAGGGATAAGGAAGAGTCGTAATTAAGTGTTGGCCCGTGGGAAGTATAAGACCAATATTGACACATTCCCTGCCCACAAAGAGCTGTGACTGATCAATCAATCAATCAGTGGCATTTATTGAGCGCTGACTGGGGGCAGAGCACTGTTCTAAGCAGTTGGGAGAATACGATAGAGCTGAGCTGGTGGGCATGTTACCTGCTCGCGCTTAGAACAGTGCTTTGCACATAGTAAGTGCTTAATGAATGCCATTAAAAAGCTTATGGTCAGCGTGGCTCAGTGGAAAGAGCACAGGCTTCGGAGTCAGAGGTCATGGGTTCAAATCCCGGCTCCGCCAACTGTCAGCAGTGTGACTTTGTGCAAGGCACTTCACTTCTCTGGGCCTCAGTTCCCTCATCTGTAAAATGGAGATGAAGACTGTGAGCCCCATGTGGGACGACCTGATCACCTTGTATCCCCCCCAGCACTTAGAACAGTGCTTTGCACATGGTAAGTGCTTAACAAGTACCATCAAAAGGGGGAGGCAGAAATTAATAAAAGGAAAGAAAAGGGGAGGTAGACATAGAAGTATTTACAGCAGAGCAATCTAGAGAGTTGGCTGTGCAATAGAAGTAAAACAATATACATGCCAAGGAAGAGTACGAGTCGGTCCATGTTAATAATAATGATAATGATGGCATTTATTAAGTGATTACTATGTGCAAAGCACTGTTCTAAGCGCTGGTAGAGATGGTGGATGGGTTTGTCTGCCTGAGAGTTAACTGGGAAAAGCTCATTGGAGAAGGGTTTTTTTTTTTTGCGGGAATTGGAATGTGGGAGGAGTGTGGTCTGTCACAGAGAGCAGCACGATGGAGTGGATAAACCAGGTTCTAATCCCGGCTCCGCAACTCGTCTGCTGAGTGACCTTGGGCAAGTCACTTCCCTGGGCCTCAGTGACCTCATCTGGAAAATGGCAGTTGAGACTGTGAGCCCCGAGTAAGAGCAGCCCGATTTGCCTGTATCCACCCCAGCGCTTAATACAGCAAATCGCACACGGTAAGCGCTTATCACATACCATAATTATTACTTGAAGGGGTGGGAGTTCTAAGATAGGGGAACCGCCCGAAAAGGGGGAAAAACGTGGGTGTAATGAGAGTGAGGCAGAGCTAGAAGATTGGCCAGGGATGAATTATTCAGTCAGTCAGTCATATTTATTAAGCACATACTGTGTGCAGGGCACTGTACTAAAGACTTGGGAAGTACAAGTCGGCAACAGATAGAGACGGCCCTTACCCAACAACGGGCTCACAGCCTAGAAGGGAAAGAATGAAAAGAATATGTTAGGGAATAGAAAGTGAGGTGAATACATATGAAAGGTAAAGGAGCTATTGAATAGGAATAAAGGGATAGGAAGATATTTGACTAGTTCATCATCATAATAATATAAAAAAATGGTATTTCTTAAGCACGTACTATGTGGTAAGCACTGTACCAAGGGCTGGGGTAGATACAAGTTAATCAGGCACCTCATGGACCCCACAGGCTAAATAGGAGGGAAAACAGGTACTGAATCGTCATTTTGCTTAGAGAAGCAGTGTGGCTCAGTGTAAAACAGCCCGGGCTTTGGAGTCAGAGGTCATGGATTCAAATCCCGGCTCTGCCAATTGTCAGCTGGGTGGCTTTGGGCAAGTCACTTCACTTCTCTGGGCCTCAGTTCCCTCATCTTTAAAATGGGGATGAAGACTGTGAGCCCCCCGTGGGACAACCTGATCACCTTGTAACCTCCCCAGCGCTTAGAACAGTGCTTTGTACATAGTAAGCGCTTAATAAATGCCATTATCATTATTATTATTTTTCAAATGTGGGAACTGAGGCCCAGAGAAGTGAAGTGACTTGCCCAAGGTAAAAGGCAGAGCGGGGATTAAAAGCCGGATCCTCCAATTCCCAGGTCTGAGCTCTTTCCTCCAGGCTGTGCTGCTTCTCAAATGATGTGGAATCATGTGACTACAATCCTAGGAGATATTTGCAAGTGGAATAGACACCTAGGAGTTAGGAATGGTTTCTGTGCTAGCCTGATCAGAGGCAGGTAAACTGAGGGAGATGCACAGCGTGATTAGCTTCTAGCTACCCTAGCGCTTACCGCAGTGCTTGGTATGTAGTAAGAACTTAACAGATACCATGAAAACCCACAAAATCTGAGATTTCCCTCCAACCAAATGATTTTCTCCTCCTCTGTACACTTTTCTCTGGATCCTTCTCGTCCCCATTTGAATCTACTTCTTTTTTCTAAATGTTCTTAGGCAGTCAGTGTCAATTCCCAGAAAATGACTAATGTCACTGTGAAGACAGAATTCCTACTCCTGGGATTCTCGGAGGTCCGGGAGCTGCAGCTGGTTCATGCCGCGCTGTTCCTCCTGGTCTACCTGGTGGCCCTGACGAGGAGCCTCCTCATAGTCACCGTCACTGCCCTCGACCTCCACACCCCCATGCACCCTACTATGCTCGTGGAAAAGTATGATAGAGGTGGTAGGCATGAGCCCTGCTCTCAGAGAGTTTATGATCTAGTGGTGGATTTACACACTAAAATAAAATGCAGGTGGGGAAAAGCAAAACAGTGTAATGATACGTTTATAAGAACTATGAGGGAGATTGTCGGTATCCAAGCGCTTAGGATGACGGGGAAGTACTGATGTAATCGGGTGTAGGGGAGGGACAGGAAAAAGGGAGTTTGTGGGAAAAAAACAACAGGTAATGAAAGAGATGAGAATAAGTCACCGTGACCAGATTAAATTGAGACTAGTAAAGGGGATTGTTGGGATATAGTGGAGGAGGCAGAGGATGAATGGTGGAGAAAGAACCAATGATCGGAAGTTCCTGCGGATGGGAATGGACAGCCACTGAGAATTTTACGGGGGTGGAGAGAGATATATGCAGTCCGATGTTTTAGAAACAATGATCCAAACAGCAGGGCTTGGTATGAACCGGAGAGGTGAGAAATCGGTGGCGGGGAGGTCGGCGAGGAGGCTGACACAGTAGTCGAGAGGGGACATGACCGGCGTTCGCACCAGTGTAAAGCCAGTTTGCATGGAGAAGGAAGGGCCGATTATGGAGATCCTGTGGGGGAAGAATTGGGAGGGGAGAGAGAAAGACAGAGGGAGAGATTGGGAGGAAATCAGTCAACCAGTCAACGAAGACGGGGACCCAAAACTGAACCTTGAGGGACTCCCAGGGTTACAGGATGGGAGGCCGAGGAGGACCCAGCCAGCAAAGTTGGAGAACTAGGGGAGGACTGAGGATTCTTTTCCACTTTCCTAATAATAATAATAATAATAATAATAATAATGGCATTTATTAAGCGCTTACTGTGTGCCAAGCACAGTTCTATGTGCTGAGGGCGAGTACAAGGTAATCAGGTTGTCCCACGTGGGGCTCACAGTCTTCATCCCCATTTTACAGATGTGGTAACTGGGGCCCAGAGACGTTAAGTGACTTGCCCGAAGTCACACAGCTGATGAGTGTTAGAGTCGGGATTAGAACCCACGACTTCTGACTCTGAAACCAGGGCTTTATCCACTGAGCCACGCTGCTTTTCCTAGCTTCCTCCCTCGGACGTGGCCGATGTCATCAGGTCAGTGATAGACATCCTGAGCAAAACAGCTTTGTCAGGGTGCGGCTGATAATCCTGGGACCCGAGCCTCATTATTCTCCTCATTCATTCATTCATTCATTCAATCGTATTTATTGAGCACTTACTGTGTGCAGGGCACTGTACTAAGCGCTTGGGAAGTACAAGTTGGCAACATATAGAGACGGTCCCTACCCAAAAGCAGGCTCACGGTCTAGAAGATGGAACTCATAGAGAAGCAGAGTGGCTTCGTGGAAAGAGCCCGGGTTTGGGAGTCAGAGGTCATGGGTTCCAATCCCAACTCTGCCACTCGTCAGCTGTGTGACTTTGGGCAACTGACAACTTCTTTGGGCCTCAGTTCCCTCATCTGTAAAATGGGGATGAAGACTGTGAGCCCCACGTGGGACAACCCGATCACTTTATATCTACCCCAGCACTTAGAACAGTGCCTGGCACTTAGTAAGTGCTTAACAAATACCATCAGTATTAATATTATTATTATTATTAGTTTTCATTCAGGTCCACCTGTGGAGTGATCATTAGGTCATTGACGTCATTCTAGGAAGGAGTCCCAGAGTGGGAACCACATGGGAATGGGCAGTTATTTAGGTTGTAAGGGCCGGAACCACAGGGAGACCACGATCCCGGCCTTCCGAGATTCCCGGGCGGTCAGCCGTCTCAACAGAACCCCGGGCCCATCCTCCCACGGGGAATCCCCCGGGAAATAACCCAGCCATCGCCTAAGGGGACAGGGCAGCCAGCCGGAGAGCCGAGACAGGGAGGGAGGGTCCTGACAGCCCCCACCCCTCGTCCAGACCTTCCTGTCACCCCCACCAGTGTCTAGAACCGACGAGATGGAGTGAGCCTCTCTCTCAGCAGAGTCTGATGCTCCCCAGCCCAGGACGGGCCCGGTGACACTGAAAAGAAGCAGGGGAAAGGTGAGAGGCAGGGAAGGGAAATGTCAATATCAGCCCCGGAAATAATAGGAATTTTCCTGTTCTTTCTTAATAATAATAACTGTGGTGTTTGTTAAGTGCTTACCATGTGCCACACACCATACTCAGTGCTGGAGTGGATATGATATAATCGGATTGGACAGTGTCCCCATCCTACGTGGGGCTCACCATCTTAAACCCCATTTTACAGATGAGGGAACCGAGGAACAGAAAAGTCAAGTGACTTGAGGTAGCCCAGCAGGTAAGTGGTGGAACGGGGAGTCAGAACAGGGTCCCCTTGTCTCCCAGGACCATCCTCTTTCCACTTATCTGTGCTGCTTCTCCAATTATTTAGAATTATGTGACCTAATTCTCTGGGCCAATGAAATAGGCTTCTAGGAGTCAGGAATGGTTTCAGTGCTGTCCCAAACCAGGGCAGGTTGATTGGAGGAGATGAACAACCTGATTAGCAACTATTCATTCATTCAATAGTATGTATTGAGCGCTTACTGTGTGCAGAGCACTGCACTAAGCGCTTGGGAAGTCCACGTCGGCAACATGTAGACACGGTCCCTACCCAACGACGGGCTCACAGTCTAGACAGGGGAGATGGACAACAAAGCATAACATGGGGACAGGTGTCAGAATCGTCAGAATAAATAGAATTAAAGCCTTATGCTCATCATTAACAAAAAATCAAATAGTAAATGTGTACAGGTAAAATAAATGGAGTGATAAATCTGTACAAAGATATATACAGGTGCTGTGGGGAGGGGAAGGAGGTAGGGCTTGGGGGGATGGGGAGGAGGAGAGGAAAAAGTCTGGGAAGACCTCCCGGAGAAGGTGAGCTCTCAGTAGGACTTTGAAGGGAGGAAGAGAGCTAGCTTGGCAGATGTGCGGAGGGAGGGATAGATTTGAAGAAGCAGGAAATGCACACTTCTTTCGACCTCCCGGGTCTCACTCTGATTATACAATAACTATAATATTATGTTATGACCGAAATTACCTTGGCTCCTCTCAATTTCAAAACACGACAAACTGGAAAGAAGGGAAAAGGGAGACGACTGAAGCGTTGAGGTGCATTCATCTCTTCATTCGTTTATTCATTCTCCCATTTCATTATTATTATTCACAACAGCTTGTCAGCTGTGTGACCTTGGGCAAGTTACTTTCATTCACTGATTCAATCGTATTTATTGAGTGCTTACTGTGTGCAGAGCACTGTACTAAACTCTTGTGAAGTACAAGTCAGCAACATCTAGATACGGTCCCTACCCGATGACGGGCTCACAGTCTAGAAGGGGGAGACGGACAGCACAACAAAACATGTAGACAGGTGTCCAAATGGTCAGAATAAATAGAATTATAGCTATAGGCATATCATTAACAAAATAAATTGAATATTAAATATGTAAAATGAATAGAGTAATAAATCTCTACAAATATATGCAAGTGCTTTGGGGAGGGGAAGGAGATAGGGCAGAGCGGGGGGATGGGGAGGACAAGAGGGAAAAAGGGGGCTCAGTATGGGAAGGCCTCCTGGAGGACGTGAGCTCTCAGTAGGGCCTTGATGGGAGGAAGAGAGCTAGCTTGGTGGATGTGTGGAGGGAGGGCATTCCATGGAGTGAGTCCGCGGGCCAATGCTCTCCACGCCGGGGAGGGGCTCCAGAGATACTACGGTTGCCCCGGTCCACTCAGTGGCGAGGGCCCAGGCTTGGGAGTCCCAGGTCGTGGGTTCTAATTCCGGCTTGTCAGCTCTGTGACCTTGGGTGAGTCACTTAACTTCTCTAGGCCTCAGTTCCCTCGTCTGGAAAATGGGGATGAATCCTGTGAGCCCCACGGGGGACTACTTGTTTGCCTTGTATCTACCCCAGTGTTTAGAACAGTGCTTGGCACATAGTAAGCACTCAATAAATCCTGTATATATGTATATATGTTTGTACATATTTATCACTCTATTTATTTATTTATTTTACTTGTACATATTTATTCTATTTATTTTATTTTGTTAATATGTTTTGTTTTGTTGTCTGTCTCCCCCTTCTAGACTGTGAGCCCGCTGTTTGGTAGGGACTGTCTCTATGCGTTGCCAACTTTTACTTCCCAAGCGCTTAGTACAGTGCTCTGCACACAGTAAGCGCTCAATAAATGCGATTGAATGAATTCCAGACTAGGGGGAGGACGTGGGCCGGGGGTTGACAGCAGGATGGGCGAGAACAAGGCCCAGTGAGGAGGTGAGCAGCGGCAGAGGAGCGGAGGTCGTGGGTTGGGCTGGAGAAACAGAGAAGGGAGATGATGTAGGAGGGGGCAAGGTGATAGAGAGCCTTGAAGCTGAGAGTGAGGAGTTCTATCTACTCCAGTGTTTTAGTACAGTGTCTGGCATATAGTGAGCATGAAAATTTACCCTAAAAACCAACCGAGGTTCCCTCCAACCCAAAGACCTCCTCCTCTCCTGTGTACTTTTCTCTGGAATATTATTTTCATCCCTATCTTTTCGAAATGTCCTTAGGCTGTCAACGTCAATTCCCAGGAAATGACCAATGTCACCGTGAAGACAGAATTCCTGCTCCTGGGATTCTCGGAGGTGCGGGAGCTGCAGCTGGTCCGCGCCGCGCTGTTCCTCCTGGTCTACCTAGTGGCCCTGATGGGGAACCTCCTCATCGTCACCGTCACCACCCTCGACCGGCGCCTCCACACCCCCATGTACTTCTTCCTCAGGAACCTGTCCGTCATCAACCTCTGCTAAATCTCCGTCACTGTCCCCAACTCCATCCACAACTCCCTGACCGACAGGGGATCCATCTCCCTGGTGGGCTGTGCTGTCCAGGTCTTCTCCGTGTCCTGGTTTGCTGGCTCTGAGATGTCCATCCTCACGGTGTTGTCCTACGACCACTACGCAGCCATCTGCCTCCCCCTGAGCTACGAGGTCATCATGGCTCAAGGGGCCTGTGGGAAGATGGCGGCCGCCTCCTGGCTCAGCGGGGGCCTGTTTGCAGTAATGTGTTCAGCCGGGACGTTCTCCCTGTCCTTCTGCAGGCCCAACACCGTGCCCCAGTTCTTCTGTGATGTCCCCCCTCTGCTAAAGATCACCTGCTCCAAGAAGCACATCGCCATCGATGCGACTGTGATTCTAGGGGCAGCCTTAGGTTTCGTCTGCTTCATTTCCATCGCGGTCTCGTACATCCGCATCTTCCAGGCCGTCCTGAGGATGCCGGCCGCAGAGGGCCGGGCCAAAGCCTTCTCCACCTGTCTGCCTCACCTCGGTGTCGTCTCTGTTTTCCTCTCCGCGGGGGCATTTGTCTACATCAAGCCGCCCTCAGGCTCCTCCTCTATCGTGGACCTGCTGGTGTCCCTGTTCTCCACGGTGGTGCGCCCCGCCCTGAATCCCCTCATCTACAGCCTGAGGAACCGGGACATGAAGGCCACCATGGGGAGGATCCTAAAAGGGTCACGCGCCCGGCCTCCACGCTGGGACAAAATGTCTCCTTCTTTGTGCAAATCCTCTCACCCCACCACTTAACCGAGGAATTGCCCTTGGACCTAGCCAGAAGCTTAGCTGTCCTACAGGGTTCACAGAAAACGCAGGACGTCGATGAATTGTCAAAGTCTAGGAGGGAGGAGGCTAAGATGGAAGCAGGACTGACAATCCGGTTTCGGGGAGGCATCGTGGCCGGAAGGAAGGGGAGGCCCTGGAGACTGTTAGCTCACTGTGGGCAGGGAATGCGTTTGACAACTCTGTTGTACCGAATTCTCCCAAGTGCTTGGTACAGTAAAACCAGTTTAGGGGTGGTTCTAATCCCTGCTCTGCCACTTATCTTCTGTGTGACCTTGGGCAAGTCTCTTAACTTCTCCATGCCTCAGTTCATCCACTCATTCATTCATTCAATCGTATTAACTGAGTGCTTACTGTGTGCAGAGCACTGGACTAAGCACTTGGGAAGTACAAGTTGGCAACATATAGAGATGGTCCCTACCCAACAACTGACTCACAGTC
Source organism: Tachyglossus aculeatus (assembly GCF_015852505.1). Lineage (NCBI taxonomy): Eukaryota > Metazoa > Chordata > Mammalia > Monotremata > Tachyglossidae > Tachyglossus > Tachyglossus aculeatus. The sequence continues at coordinate 10,218,165 of NC_052071.1, forward strand.
TAGAAGGGACTCAGTTACCTCATCTGTAAAATGGGGAATAAGACCATGAGCCCCACGTGGGGCGACTCGATTGTCTTGTATCTACTCCAGTGCTTAGAACAGTGCTTGGTACATGACAAGTGTTTAACAGATTCTAGACTTCTAGACTGTGAGCCCGCTGTTGGGTAGGGACCATCTCTAGATGTTGCCAACTTGTACGTCCCAAGCGCATAGTACAGTGCTCTGCGCACAGTAAGCGCTCAATAAATGCGATTGAATGAATGAATGAATGAACAGATACCATTTTTTAAAATCTTATCATGGCCTAAAGGAATAGGAATCGCTGTAGCTGTAAACTCATTTTCGGTGGGGAACGTGTCTACTAACTCTGTTTGATTGAACCTTTCCAAGTGCTTAGTACAGTGCTGGGTCCAGAGTAAGTGCTTAATAAACAGGATTGATTGATTGATTGATTGATTGAGACTTAAGTTCTGATGCCAGCTCTGCTACTGGCTTGCTTTGTGGCTAGGGGCAGTGACTTAACATCCCTAGGATCTCTCTTCCTCTTACACTCTGAGCCCCTGTGGGACGGAAATTGTGTCTGAACTGATTCTTTGGCTTCTACTCCAGCAATTGGAATGATTTAGGCAGACGACTTCTTAATCAATACGATAATGATATCATTATTAATAATAACTATGAAAATATAAGGATACATTCTTTATCATGACCCTGGGGGTGGGAACGAAAGTTGGAAAATGGGAGGTGGTATGGGAGAAGGGAAGAAAGGTTGATTGCAGCTCCATCTCTCTTGTCAAATCTGTCCTCTCTCAGCAATCCATCCATTCATTCATCTATCCATCCATCCATCCGGAGCACGGGGTGGGAGTCGGAGGTCGTGGGTTCTAATCCCAGTTCTGCAACTTGTCTGCCGTGTGACCTTGGGCAACTCACTTCACTTCTCTGGGCCTCAGTTCCTTCATCAGTAAAATGGGGATTGAGACTGTGAGCCCCACTTGGGATGGGGACTGTGTCCAACCTGATTACCTTGTATCTGCTCCAGCACTTAGAACAGTGCTTGGCACATTGTAAGCACTTAACAAAGACCATCATTATTACCATTATTATTATCAATGGTATTTATTGACCACATCCTGGGTGCAGACCACTGTAGTAAGCTTTCAGGAGAGTTGAAAAGAGATAAAATTGCATTGTTTCTGCTCTCCGGGAGATTATGATCTAATGGGGGAGCTAGACACAGAAGAAATTACGTAGAGGAGGAAATAGAGAAGGGAAAGGTGAGAAAGAAGATGAATGTTTGAATCAAGAGTATTGTTTATATTGTCAGTATAAGCAGAGCTTCAGCGGATTTGCGATCGGGGCAAGTCAGAAGAGGCACGGTGGCCTAGTGGGTAGAGAGTCGGCCTGGGATTCAAATGGACATGGGTTCTGATCCCGGCTCCACCACATGTCTGCTGTGTGACCTTGGGCAGGGTCGCTTAGTTTCTCCTTTCCTCAGTTCCTTCATCTGTAAAATGGGGATTGAGATGTGAGCTCCACTGGGGACACGAACTGTGTCCAATCTGATTAGCTGGTAACTACTCCAGCACTTAGCATAGTGCCTGATATAGAGTAAGCGCTTGAAAAAGGCCAGAAGAAAAATACAGTGGGCTGATTGATGGACAGATTGAGTGTCTCAGGTTGGGAATTAGACAAAGGTGAAACCATTCACAACGGCTAAAGACGGTGGTTGAAAACAGGAACCGTTGGGATGCTAGGATGGAGATGCCGCTGTCTCCTCAGGAACCCCGAGGGCCGGCACCATCGCTGACCGTGCAGGGACTGGGCCCTCGTCTCCTAGGAGCCTCAAGAACCACATGACCAGAGGGTGTTTGGCTCGTTCACGTCACGAGGTTCCCTCGGCTGGGTGCCGAGCCATCCTCGAGGGATAGAGCTCCTGCTTTATCTACAGTGATGAGGGCCCATCTGGGGAGCTTGTCAGGGTCTGAGGCAGATCAGAGAGGGATAGAGGGCTCCTCTTTGCTCCTTCCTGGCTGACCGAACCCAGGAGTCTGAGGGGAAAGAAGGGACCAGACCAGTCCTGCAGAGGTCGGTGACTCCCAGCCCCACGCTGCCCCGGTGACAGTGACCGGGGGGTGAGTGGGATGGAGCAGCGGGGGGGACGAGAATGAGGAAGGAAGAGATGGAGCGAGTCTGGGGCTGAAGTTGGGGTTAGGACCAGGGCCGCGGCCCCCAGTGGGGCAGGGGTGCTAGAAGGAGGGGAGGGGTTTTCCATTTCAGTAACCCCCAACCGTCACACCTCTCTCCTCCTTCCTCCTCAAACCTCATTACCATGCCAACTATCTGCCGGGCTACAGTGCTCCAGGACAACGACAGCGCTGTCGACAGTCACTTTGGCCTTCAGTGGGTCCCAGAATCCCTTGCAGAGTGTCAATGACTGGCAGGGCTGAGAGAGCGTGGCCAGCTTTGGACAACTACTGCACTATCAGCAATTCCTCCGTGTAAGAGTTCGTCCCAAATGTTGGGAGAAGACAAATAGTGGGAAAGGCTGGAATCCCTGCCCTCAAGAACTTTCCAGCCTACTGGGCTAGGTTGACACGGTATAATTTATTATCGACCGGTTAATCTTGAATCAATTGATTGAGGGCTTATTGTGTGCAGTAAGCACGTGGAGAGTAATAATAATGAGGGTAGTACTTGTTAAGCTTTTACTCTGTTCCAAGCATTGTCCTAAGCGCTGGGATAGATACATGTTAAGCAGGTTGGTTATAGTCCTTGTTCCACATGGGGCTCACAGTCTTAATCCCCATTTTACAGATGAGTTAACTGAGGCTCAAAGAGAAGTGAAATGATTTGCTCATGGTCACGCAGCAGACATGAGGTGGAGCTGGAATTAGAACACAGGTCCTTCTGACTCCCAATCCCTTGCAATATCCACTTTAGAACACCAATACAGACACATTTCCTACCCCTCCTAGAAGGAAAGATGAATATGCAATTATTGGGTGCCATTTTACAGATGAGGAAACCGTGGCCCAGAGAAGTGAACGACTTGTCCAAGGTCCCACAGCAGCAAAGGGACAGAGGCAGGATTAGAACCCAGGTCCCCTGACTCCTGCTGAGCTATGTTTGGGAGAGTGCAATAGAACAGAGCTGGGAGATGTGTATGCTCCCCTTAAGGAGCTCACAGTCAAGAGACCTCCTGGGCCCATGCTTTTTCCACTAACTGAGGATGGAAATGAGTTGATTCGCACTTGAGTTAGGTCAAGTGGGATTAGAGGGCTGGGAAATGAATCGGGGAAGCTATTTGGAGGAGGGGGGGGATTTTAGCGGTGCTCAGAATTCGGAAAGAGCTGTGCTCTCTCTGATTTTGAGCCGAAAAGGGAGGGAGTTCCAGGCTAGGATGGGAATGCAAGAGTCGATCGCGAGTAACTACTAGAAAGTTGCTCTGAGAGCTGAGAAGACGTATTGAACGATGGAAAGGGGGTGAAGTGCAGTCATGCCGTAGGGAGCCTTCAAGCTGATCGTGAGTGTTTGTTGCTTGTGAAAAGACACAACTTGTCCTGAGGGGAGGTTGAGGAGAGGACAGATATAGGCTGAGCGATGCTTTAGGAAAGGACTAGTTGAGATATGCTTGTGTTTGTGTGTGTACGAGTGGGAATGCAGATATGTCGTCAAATGGAATCAGCTTGGTGTATATGTGGGTTTTATTTTTGTTGTTTGTTGTATGATATCGTTAAGTGCTTATTATATGCCAGGTACTGTACTAAACACTGGGGTGGGTACAAGCTCATCCGGTTGGACACAGTCCATGCCCCACATCGTGCTTTCAGTCAAAATCCCCAATTTACAGATGAGGTAACTGAGGAACAGAGAAGGTAAGCGACTGGCCCCAGGTCATACAGCGGACAAGGGGCAGAGACAGGGTTAGAATCCAGGGCCTTCTGTCCACCATGCTCATTCTCTCTCCACTAAATGGATGAATTTATGTAGAAAGGCCCGTCTTGTTTGACTCTAAAACCATCAAAAACCCATCATATCTTTAAGTTCTCTGACCTCTCCTATCCGCTATTCATTTTAGTTTATAATTCTCTTGATATTTATTAAGTGCTTACTGCGTTCCAAGCAGAGTATTAAGTGCTGGGGGAGATTCACGACCCTGTGGTAGAACACAGTCTGTGTCTCACGAGTGATTCACAAACTAAGTAGGAGGGAACACAGATATCGAATCCTCTTTTTACTATTGAGCAAACTGAGGTGTAGAGAAACTAAGTCACTTTCTCATGGCTTTGCAGCAGAGAACTGGTAGAGGTGGGATTAGAACCCAGGTCCTCGGGCTCCCAGGCCTGTGTTCTTCCGAATAGCCCCCTGCTTCTACACAGTTCAAAGCTTGGTGCTTCCAATAGAATGGACGCTTCCTGGGGGGCAGTGATTATATGTATTAATACCACATCCTCTGTAGGTCCTCAATAAATAGAACCGATTGACTTCACCCCCAGCATCGATGCCTCTGAAATGAAGTCTTCCCTCTTCCTGTGCAGGGAGTCGACATCATTCTCCAGAAACGTTCAGTGTCTCCACCGTAAACTCAGAGATCATTTTGAATTCAGTAACTCTGTCCTCTGCATAGAGAATCATCAGCAAGTGTCCTGTCAATTCCTTCACTCATCCCCTCAATGGACTCTAACTTTGGCTCTTCCCTCATCACATGCAGAAAGTCACTGCTGCCTCACCAGAATGCCCAATGTCTCCACGGTGAAGGAATTTCTCCTGCTGGGATTTTCGGAGGTCCGGGAGCTGCAGCTGGTCCACGCCACGCTGTTTCTCTTGGTCTACCTGGCGGCCCTGACGGGGAATCTCCTCATCGTCGCCGTCACCGTCCTCGACCGGTGCCTCCACACCCCCATGTATTTTTTCCTCAGGAACCTGTCCGTCCTCGATCTCTGCTATATCTCCGTTACTGTCCCCAAATCCATCCACGACTCCCTGACCGACAAGAGATCCATCTCCTTCCTGGGCTGTGCCACCCAGCTCTTCTTGATGGTCATGTTTGCCGGGTCCGAACTGTTCCTCCTCATGGCGATGTCCCACGACCACTATGCAGCCATCTGCCTCCCCCTGCGCTACGAGCTCATCATGACCAACACGGCCTGTGGAAAGATGGAGGCCGCCTCCTGGCTCACCGGGGTGATATTTGGGGTCTCGTATTCAGCTTTGACTCTCTCCCTGAGCTTTTGTGGGTCCAACCTCGTCCAGCAGTTCTTCTGTGACGTCCCCTCCCCGCTGAAGATCTCCTGCACCAAAGAGCACATCGTCATCGACGTGAGCATCGCCGGTGGGGTAGCTGTAGGTGTCATCTGCTTCGTTCTCATCATCATCTCGTACGTGCGCATATTCTGGGCTGTGCTGAGGATGTCGGTCGCGGAGAGCCGGGCTAAAGCCTTCTCCACCTGCCTGCCTCACCTCGCCGTTGTCACGGTCTTCCTCTCGGCTGCGGCAGTTGACTACGTTAAGCCCGTGTCAGACTCTCCTTCGACCCTGGACCTGCTGGTGTCCATTTTCTATACCGTGGTGCCTCCCGCCCTTAACCCCCTCATCTACAGCCTGAGGAACCGGGACATGAAGGCTGCCCTGGGGAGAGTCCTAAAGGGGAGATTCCTCCTCCCTCTTCTAAGGGACAAAATGTCTGTTTCCTTTTGCCAACTATCCCATTCCTCATCAGGGTTCTGACCGTGGGGGTAGCCAGATAAAGAGCTGTCCAAAGAGAAAGTCCAGTGTTCGAGGATTTGTCAATGTCTGGGACGGGGGCTGATAAGACATGTGTGACCGTAACCTCGGTGTGGTGAGGGATTGTCTCTCTTTATCCTGAATGGTACTTTCCAAGCGTTTAGTACAGTGCTCTGCACAAGGTAAGCACTCAATAAATATGATGGAATGAATGACTGACAAGTGATTGTTTGGGCGGCATCATGGCTTAGCGGAATGAGCATGTGGCTGGGAGTCATGAGATTTGAAGGGTCTGCCCGATTCTGCCACCGGCTGGCTGTATCACCTTTGATCAGCTACGTAACCACTCTGGGTCTCGCTGTAAAATCGGGTTCAATATTTGTCCTCTCTTTCTCTCACAATCTGAGCCCCCGTGGGTCAGGAAACGTGTCCGATTTGATTAGTGTGTTTCTACTCCGGCACTTGGCAGTCTTTTGCAAATAAATTCTTCATAAATTCAATAATGATCATGTCGATGCTACTACTGAGAATAACAGTAATTCTATGAATTTTAAGATCACTCTTGATGATTATGAAAATCAGAAAATTGGAGGGTGACAAGGGAGAAGGGATGCAATCATGGAAACATTTCCCTGCATTTGACTACCTGTTTACTTGTTTTAATGCCTGTCTCCCCTCTTCTAGACTGGGAGCCCGTTGTGGGCAGTGATTATCTCTATTTGTGGCTGAACTGTACTTTCCAAGCATTTAGAAAGTGCTTTGTACACCATAAGCGCTCAATAAATGTGATGGAACTAATGAATGAATGAATTTGAATGACCAAATCCTTGCTTCGAATCCATTCGTTCATTCATCCATCCGTCCTACCATCCATCCATCCATCTGTCTGTCCATTCATCCATCCATCCATCCATCCATCCATCCATAATAATAGACACCCTAAGACTAAGACAACCTAGAGAGGGGTGCACGTGAACAGTTGTCTTTTCTGGCTGAAAGGAGGCTTTCTCAGGGTCCGGAGGGACGTTTGATAAGATCAGTGTGTGATGGACAATCCCACCCCAGAGGGCATTGTGCTGGGGCCGATACAAGCTAACGGGTTGGACCAAGTTTATATCCCACGAGGGACTCAATCTTCATTCCCATTTTACAAAAGAGGGAACCGAAACCACAGAGAAGTGAAGTGACGGTTTTTTGATGGCATTTATTAAGCGCTTACTATGTGCAAAGCACTGTTCTAAGCGCTGGGGAGATTACAAGCGCTACTTAGTTACCTCAGAAGCGCCTCCATCCTGATTGGCTTGTATCCACCCCAGTGCTCAGTACAGTGCCAGACTCATAGTAAGAGTGTAAAAAATACCATTATTATTATGAATAATAACTAAGGCCGAGAAGTTAAGTGACTTGCCCAAAGTCACACAGCTGACAATTGGCGGAGCCGGGATTTGAACCCTTGACCTCTGACTCCAAAGCCCGGGCTCTTTCCACTGAGCCACGCTGCTGCTCTTGGGTAAGTCATTTAACCTTCACAATTAATGGAAGTATTTTTCCTTCCCAGACCACTGAAACTCTCCAAAATCTATCAGTCTCACGGGATGTGGAAAAATTCCCTCCTTGTGTCGCATTCCTTAGTATCGATTTCTTCTTCGGAATAAAGTTTATCTGTCCGACTTGCTACTTTTCCTTTCTGAGAGTGAACGTGTTATCAGTGCTGTGACTTGTGAAGCCCACTGAAAACATCATGGGCCTAAGAGCCATTCATTCATTCAATCAATCGTTTTATTGAGCACTTACTATGTGCAGAGCACCTTCAGAGAGCTTGGGAAGCAGTATGACTCAGTGGAAAGAGCCCGGGTCTGGGCGTCAGAGGTCATGGGTTCTTATCCCGGCTCGGTCACGTGTCTGCTGGGTGACCTTGGGCAAGTCACTTCACTTCTCTGAGCCTCATCTGTAAAATGGGGTTTAAGACTGTGAGCGTCCCGTGGGACAACCTGATCACCTTGTATCCCCCTCCAGCGCTTAGAACAGTGCTTTTCACATAGTAAGCGCATATCAACTGTCATTATTATTATTATTATTATTATTGTAATTATTGTTATTATTATTATTATTCAAACTGCCAAGGCTGTGCCACAGTGCCAAAACCCAGCAGGCGGCTGCCCGGCAGCCATGGTTGGGCAGTGGATAATAATAATAATAATGGTATTTTGTATGCTCTTACTATGTGCCCGGCACTGTACTGAGCACTGGGGTGGAGGCAAGCCAATCAGGATGGAGGGGCATGTGATGTTTGGGGTCACTGCAGTGGACAACGCCCCCTCTCCTTCAAGCCTCCTTGAACACAGTCGGGGGACACGGCCCTGTTCTGAACCCCCACATAGTTCCCGTGTGTGAGCATCTCCCCAGACTGGCTCCGACTCTTCCAACTGCCTCCTTGTCTTTCCCTGACCCTCCACCAAAATCCGACTCTTCCATCCGCCTCCTTGTCTTTCCTGGTCCCTCCACCCTCCTCCACCAAACTCCCTCTCACTGGGGCAGCGTGGGTCTGAGGGGCCCTGACCTCCATCTCCCCTTGGTCTTCTGGGTGGGGCAGGTCACAAAGTCTCCAAAAAGCTGGCCACCGCACTTGGCGCACAAGATGTGCTCGATAAATTGTGGTGATGGACTACTGGATGGATGAATGGATAGATTCGGAGAAGCAGCATGGCTCAGTGGAAAGAGCCCGGGCTTTGGAGTCAGAGGTCACGGGTTCAAATCCCGGCTCTGCCACTTGTCAGCTGTGTGACTTTGGGCAGTCACTTAACTTCTCTGGGCCCCAGTTTCCTCATCTGTAAAATGGGGATGAAGATTGTGAGCCCCCCGTGGGACAGCCTTATCACCTTGTACCCTCCCCAGCGCTTAGAACAGTGCTTTGCACATAGTAAGCCCTTTATAAATGCCATTATTATTATTATTATTATTATTATCATCATCATCATTATAGATGGTTGGATGAGAGGAGATGGATCTGAGCAGTTGGATAGGATCTGTATGCGTCTACAGATTCACAGTCTAGAAGTGGGTAGACAGGCATCAAAACAAGTAAACAAACAGTCAAATGTGCGGAAAGGTTTCCATGATTGCGTCCCTTCTCCCTTGTCACCCTCGGATTTTCTGATTTTCATAACCATCGAGTGATCTTAAAATTCATAGAATTGCTGTTATCCTTAGTAGCAGTATCAACATTTATCCTTAGTAGTAGTATCAACATTATCATTATTGAATTTATGAAGAATTTATTTGCAAAAGACCGTCAAGTGCCAGAGTAGAAATGAATTAATCAGTTCGGACACGTTTCCTGACCCACGGGGGCTCAGACTGTAAGAGAAAGAGAGAGCAGATATTGAACCCCGATTTTACAGAGAGACCCAGAGAGGTTATGTAGCTGAACCAAGGTGAAATAGCAGGCCCGTGGCAGAACCGGGCAGACATTTCTAATCTCATGACTCCCAGCCACACGCTCATTCCGCTAAACCACGATGTCCCCCAAACAATCACTTGTCAGTCATTCATTCCATCATAATTATTGAGTGCTTACCGCGAGCAGAGCACCGTACTAACCGCTTGGAAAGTACAATTCAGAATAAAGTGAGACAATCCCTCACCACACTGGGCTTACAGTCACACACGGTTTATCAGCCTCTGTCCCAGACATTGACAAATCCTCAGACGCTGGGCTTTTTCTTTGGACAACCCACGGTCAGAACCCTGATGAGGAATGGGGTAGTCAGCAAAAGGAAACAGACATTTTGTCCCTTAGAAGAGGGAGGAGGGGTCTCCCCTTTAGGACTCTCCCCAGGGCGGCCTTCATGTCCCGGTTCCTCAGGCTGTAGATGAGAGGGTTAAGTGCGGGAGGCACCACGGCGTAGAACACCGACAACAGCAGGTCCAGGGTCGAAGGAGAGTCTGACACGGGCTTAACATAGTCAACCGCCGCAGCCGAGAGAAAGACCGTGACGACGGCGAGGTGAGGCAAGCAGGTGGAGAAGGCTTTGGCCCGGCTCTCGGCGGCCGGCATCCTCAGCACGGCCCGGAAGATGCGCACATACGAGATGATGATGGAGACGAAGCAGACGACAACTAAAGCTACCCCAACGGTGACGCTCACGTCGATGACGACGTGGTCCTTGGAGCAGGAGATTTTCAGCAGGGAGGGGATGTCACAGAAGAACTGCTGGATGATGTTGGACCCACAGAAGCTCAGGGAGAAAGTCGAAGCTGAATACAAGACCGCAAACATCACCCCGGTGAGCCAGGAGGTGGCTGCCATCTTTCCACAGGCTGTGTTTGTCATGATGAGCTCATAACGCAGGGGGAGGCAGATGGCGGTGTAGCGGTCATAGGACATCGCCGTGAGGAGGAACATCTCTGAACTACCAAACAGGACCACTGAAAAGACCTGGGCGGCACAGCCCAGGAGGGAGATGGCTCTACGATCGGTCAGGGAGATGACGGCAGACTTGGGGACGGTGATGGAGATGTAGCAGAGGTCGACGATGGACAGGTTCCTGAGGAAGAAGTACATGGGGGTGCGGAGATGCCGGTCGAGGGCAGTGACGGCGATGATGAGGAGATTCCCCGTCAGGGCTGCCAGGTAGACCAGGAGGAACAGCGCGGCGTGGACCAGCTGCAGCTCCCGGATCTCCGAGAAACTCAGCAGGAGGAATTCTTTCACGGTGGAGACGTTGGGCATTTTGGGGAGGCAGCACTGACATTCTGCATGTGATGAGAGAAGAGCCAAAGTTAGAGTCCGTTGATGGGATGAGTGAAGGAATGGACAGGACACTTGCTGGTGATTCTCCATGGAGAGGAGGGAGTTATTGAATGCAAAATGATCTCTGAGTTCACGGAGGAGGCACGGAACGTTTCTGGGGAATGATGTCGACTCCCTGCACAGGATGAGGTAAGACTTCAGTTCAGAGACATTGATGTTGGGGGTGAAGGAATAGGACTAAGTCAATCGGTTCTATTTATTGAGGACCTACAGAGGACGTGGTATTAATACATATAATCACTGCACCCAGGGAGCTTCCATTCTATTGGAGGAACCAAGCTTTGAACTGTGTAGAAGCAGGGGGCTATTGGGAAGAACACAGGCCTGGGAATCAGAGGACCTGGGTTCTAATCCCACCTCTACCAATTCTCTTCTGCATAGCCATGGGAAGGTGACTTAATTTCTCTACAGCTCAGTTTTCTCACTAGTAAAATTAGGATTCGATATCTGTTTTCCCCCCTACTTAGTCTGTGAATCCCTCATGAGACACGGACTGTGTTCTATCAGATGGTCCTGAATCTCCCCCAGCACTTAATACTTTGCTTGGAACGTAGTACGCTCTTAATGAGGATCAAGAGAATTATTTTTGGTTGAGGAGACCGAAACTAAAATAAATAGCGGATAGCAGAGGTCAGAGAATATAAAGATATGTTCCTTCGTGACTGTTGTGAAATGTTTTCGGTGGTTTTAGAGTCAAACAAGAAGTGCCTTCACATATAAATTCATCCATTTAGTGGAGATGGAATGGGCCTGGTAGAGAGTAGTACCTGGATTCTAATCCTGTCTTCGCTCCTTGTCTGCTGTGTGACCTGGGGCCTGTTGCTTACCATCTCTGTGCCTCGGTTACCTCATCTGAAAAACGGGGGTTACAACTGTGAGCACCGTATGGGGCGTGGACTGTGTCCAACCTGATCAGTCTGTATCCACCCCAGTGCTTAGTACAGTACCTGGCACATAGTGAGCACTTAAAAACACCATAAAACAAATAACAACAAAAAACCACGTATACTCCAAACCGATCCCATTTGCTCACATATTCGTTCATTGAATCGTATTTATTAAGCACTTACTGTATGCAGAGCACTGTACTAAGCGCTTGGGAAGTACAAGTTGGCAACATGTATAGACGGTCACTGCCCAACAACGGGCTCACAGTCTAGAAGGGAGAGACAGACAACAAAACAGAACATGTGGACAGGTGTCAAGTCGTCAGAACAAATAGAATAAAAGCTAAAAACATATCTGCATTCACACTTGTGCACACAAACACAAGTATACCTCATCATTCATCGAGTCCTTTCCTATAGCATCGCTCAGCCTACATCTCTCCTTTCCTCATCCTCCTCTCATCATCAATCGTGACAAACGGTGTCTTTTCACAAGGAACAAAAACTCTTAATCGGCTTGAAGGTTCTCCGCCCTATGACTGCACTTCACCCCCTTTCCATCGTTCAACTCGTCTTCTCAGCTCTTAAAGCAACTTTCTAGTTGTTACTCACGATCGACTCTCCCGTTTCCATCTAGGCTGGAACTCCATATCTTATTGGCTCAAAATCAGAGTGAGCACAGTTCTTTCTGAATTCTTTACTGCTAAAATCCGCCTCCCCCCGCCTCCAACCAGCTTCCCCGATTCATTTCCCAGCCCTATAAACCCACTTCACCTAACTCAAGCGTGAATCAACTCAAGTCCATCCTCATTTAGTGGAAAAAGGATGGGCTCAGGAGTTCTCTTCTTGACTGCGAGCTCCTTGAGGGGAGCATACACATCTTCCAACTCTGTTCCATTGTATTCTCCCAAGCATAGTTTAGTGGGAGTCAGAGGACTTGGGTCCTAATCTTGTCCCTGTCCCTTTGCTTCTGTGGGACCTTGGGCAAGTCGCTTCACTTCTCTAGGCCTCAGTTTCCTCATCGGTAAAATGGCATGCAATAATTATTTATTCATCTTTTCATTCGTTTTTTTTCTTCTAGGAGCGGCAGGGAATGTGTCTGTTGTGGTGTGATAAAGTGGATAGAGCACTTCACCTCTGCCTTCAAACATGCCCACGTCTCCCCCAAACTAGCTCTCTTCCCCTGTTCAAAGCCCTGACACCTGTCTACTTGTTTTGTTTCGTGGTCTGTCTCCCCTTTCTAGACTGTGAGCCCGTTGTTGGATAGGGATTGTCTCTCTCTGTTGCCGAATTGTACTTTCCAAGCGCTTAGTACAGTGCTCTACACATAGTAAGCGCTCAATAAATACGATTGAATGAATGAATTAGAGCCCAGGTCCTCTTGACTCCTGGGCCCGTTCTCTTTCCACTAGGCGACACTGCTTCTGATTTAGAGAAATTGCGATTCTGACCCTGGTCATCCCAGTTCCCTATTGAAATTCCCCTCAGCTTTCCCCCGCTCCTCTCCGGACTCACCGGTCCTGTCCTGGGCTGGGGAGCTCCGAACTCTGCTGAGAGAGAGCCTCACTCCATCTCGTCGGTCCTGGATGCGGGCGGGGGTGACAGGAAGGTCTGGGCGAGGGGTGGGTGCTGTCAGGATCCTCTCTCCCCGTCTCAGCTCTCCGGCTGGCTGTGCTGTCCCCTCAGACGACAGTGGGTTATTTCCTGGGAGATTCCCCGTGGGAGGACAGGCCCGGGGCTCCGCTGAGACGGCCGTCCAGCCGGGAATCTCGGAAGGTCGGGACCGTGGGGTCCCTGCGGTCCCGGACCTCACAACCTAAATAACTACCCATTCCCGTGTGGTTCCCACTCTGTGACTCCTTCAACAGACTAATCATCATTCCCTTTCTGTGATTCATTCATTCATTCAATCATATGTATTGAGCCCATTGTTGGGTAGGGACCGTCTCTATATGTTGCCAACTTGTACTTCCCAAGCACTTAGTACAGTGCTCTGCACGCAGTAAGCGCTCAATAAATACGATTGAATGAATGAATAAATACGATTGAATGAATGAATGAATCTGAAATCTGCAGCAATCCAACTTTGACATTCCCCTCTAGACTGTAAGCTCATCATGGGCAGGAAATGTGGCTACCAACCCTGTTACATTGTTCTATCGTACTCTCCCAAGCACTTACTACCAAGGTCTGCACATAGTAAGCACTCAATAAATAAGATCGATTGATGGATGCACACTATCTTCCCCTATTGAATTTCTATCTGCATTCTCCATCCCTCCCAAGCTCACCCTCTCACTGTGCCTCGTTCCCAAATCCCCCGACTCAGACCCCTACCTCACCATCTTTCCCCCGCTTGCAATTCCCTCTCCCTTCATATCCACCAGCCCTCAGGGCTTCCCATCTTCCAAACTCCTTCCCGAAACTCTATGAAATCCACGGGACCTTCCCTGATTAATTGTTTCATAATGGTACGTGGTAAATGTTTCCTATTTTCTGGGGAGTGCTCTAAGCACTAAAGTCCCCACAAGTGGGTCAGGTTGGACCAGTCCCTGTCCCGCATAGGACTTCCAGTCTTAATCCCCATTTTATAGTTAAGGTAGTTGAGGCAAGAAGTGAAATGACTTGCCCAAGGTCACATGGCAGACAAGAGGTGGAGGTGGAATTAGAACCCAGGCCCTCTGACGCCCAGGTCCATGCTCTATCAACTGGGCTATGCTGCTTTCCTGTGCTTCCTTGTCTCAGGGTGCTTAATTGTCTCCATCTGGGCCTGTGTAAAAAGCCCCCCTCCCCATCCTTAATAATAATAATAATAACAATAATAATAATCATGGTATTTGATAAGCGTTTATTATGAGGTGGAGTGGATACAAGCCAATTGGGTCAGACGAGTCCCTGTCCCACATGGGCTCACGGTCCCAACTCCCATTTTACCACTGAGGGAACTGAGGCCCAGAGAAATGAGGAGACTTGCCCAAGGTCACACGGCAGACAAGTAGCAGAACTGGGATTAGAACCCATGACCTCTGAATCCCAAGCCCGTGCTCTGGATGGATGGATGGATTGATGAATGGTTGGAAGGATAGATGCATGGCTGGAAGGAAAGATGGATTGATGAGAAAGGGTGGATTTAAGAAGACAGATGGAGCTTCAGTCAACCTTTCTTCCCTTCTCCCATACCACCTCCCATTTTCCAACTTTCATTCCCACCCCCAGCGTCAAGCTAAAGGGCATAACGTTATATGGGGAGAGTTCAGTTTACCAGAGTTTTTATACGTATTCCCTGCCCAAAGTCTACAGGGCCTCCCTTTCCTTTCGGCCATGATGCCTCCCCAAAACTGGATTGTCAGTCCTACTTCCGTCTTAACCACCTCCCTCCCGGAATTTGAAAATTCATCGACGTCCCGCGTTTTCTGTGAACCCTGTCAGACAGCTAAGTATCTGGCTAGGTCCAAGGACAATTCCTTGGTTAATTGGTGGGGTGAGAGGATTTGCACAAGGTAGGAGACATTTTGTCCCAGAGCGGGGGCCGGGCGAGTGACCCTTTTAGGATCCTCCCCATGGTGGCCTTCATGTCCCGGTTCCTCAGGCTGTAGATGAGGGGGTTCAGGACGGGAGGCACCACAGAGTAGAACACGGACACCAGCAGATCCACGATAGAGTTCGAGGGCGGCTTGAGGTACACAAATGCCACTGCCGAGATGAAAATAGTGACGATGGCGAGGTGGGGCAGGCAGGTGGAGAAGGCTTTGGCCCGGCCCTCGGAGGCCGGCATCCTCAGCACGGCCCGGAAGATACGTATGTACGAGAAGAAGACGAGAATGAAGCCGGAGAGGCCTAACACTGCCTTAGTGGTGACGCTCAAGTCGACAGCGACGTGGTCCTTGGAGCAGGAGATCTTCAGCAGGATGGGATGTCACAGAAAAACTGCAGGACGATGTCGGACCCACAGAAGGACAGGGAGAACACATTACTGGCAACAGGCCCCCAGTGAGCCACGAGGTGGCCACCATCTTCCCGCAGGCCCCTCTGCTCATGACGACTTCGTAGCGCAGGGGGAGGCAGAAGGCGCGTAGCGGTCGTAGGACATCGCCATGAGGAGGAACACCTCTGAGGCGGCAAACAGGATCACCGAGAAGGGCTGGACGGCACAACCCAGGAAGGAGATGGATTTACGGTCCATCAGGGAGTTATGGATGGATTTGGGGACGGTGACAGAGATGTAGCAGAGGTCAAGGATGAACAGGTTCCTGAGGAAGAAGTACATGGTTGTGTGGAGGCGCCGGTCGAGGGCGGTGACGGCGACGATGAGGCGATTCCCCGTCAGGGCCGCCAGGTAGGCCAGGAGGAACAGTGCGGCGTGGACCAGCTGCTGCTCCCAGACCTCTGAGAATCCCAGCAGGAGGAATTCCCTCACTGTGGAGATGTTGGGCATTTTTGGAAAGCAGCACTGACTTCCTGCAGTGGATGAGCGAAGAGCCAAAGTCACAGTCCATCGATTGGAAGACCGAAGAAACAGACAAGACATTTGTTGGTGATCCTCTATGGAACGGGGACAGTTATTGAATTCAAAATGATCTTGGAGTTTCATATCCAGCAGGGATAAGGAAAGATCCAGATTTTCACATTATTTCGGTCGATTTAAAGGGAATCTCTGAGATTGTTCCCGCCTCAGCCACTCCAAAAGTGTTGGTAGACACGTTCCCTACCCACATCGAGTTTACAGTCTGGAGGGAGATCTTTTTCTATCTTTGTCTTCAGTCCTCCCCGCTGTCTGAACTTGTTCGCTGCTTCCACTCTCCAATACTTTGTATATACACACACACACCCCCGCTTCTAGCACAGGGAACCTGATTGCAGCAGCTCCCGTAAAGTGGAAAATGAATTCGTTCAGTAATATTTATGAAGCTCTTACTGTATGCAGAGCACTGTACTAAATGGTGGGGAGAGTACAATAGAATAATAAACAGTCACAGTCCCTGCCCACAACGAGCGTACAGTCTAGAGGAATAAGCGTACAGTCTAGAGGAATAACAGATTGTAGTTGGATTGATTTCACTGGCTTCAGTGCCATCCACCTGTTCTAACTCCTCTCATTACCCTCTTTCTTCAACCAACCTTCCAAAAGCAACCTTCTTACCGTGATTCGCTTTCAACGCTTCCTCCTTCCACCTCTGGCTCCCAGCCTTCCTTTGGCTTGGAAATTCACCCTTTTCAATTCCCCAGCCCAAAGATATCCCACCGTCCAAAACCCTCTGGAATTCCACCTTTAGCTAATGCACTTATTCCCACCATCTGTCAGTGACCAGCTCCAGACTTAATGCATCCGCAGACCCTCGGGATATTTATGCTGAAGGTAATGTTCATTTTTCTAGACTGTAAGCTCCTTGAGGAAACATGTCTACCAACTCTTTCATATTGTATTCCTCCAAGCATTTAGTACAGTGCTCTGCACAAAGTAAGCGCTCAATAAATGTCTCCAATCGGTTGACTGATTAATTTATGTTTCCCCGCTAGACGGTGAGCTCCTTGTGGGCAGGGAACATGTCTCCTACCTCTTTTATAGGTTGCACTCTTCAGCACTCAGTTTAGTGCTCTGCACAAATTAAGCACTAGAAATATGATATTCAACCACTAATAATAATAACGAGTATTTGTTAAGCACTTATTATGTGGCAAGCACTGTTCTGAGCATGGGGGGCGGGTATAGAAGGTAATCAGATTGTCCCATGTGGGGCTCAAAATCTTCATCCCCATTTTACAGATGAGGTAACAGAGGCACAGAGAAGTTAAATGAGTTGCCTGAAGTTACACAGCTGACAAGTGGCAGAGCTGGGATTCGAAACCATGACCTCTGACCCCCATGCCTGCCCTCATTAATAATAATAATGATAGCGATGGTATTTGTTAAGCGCTTACTATGTGCAAAGCACTGTTCTAAGCACTGGGGAGGTTACAAGGTGATCAGGTTGTCCCACGGAGGGCTCACATTTTAATCCCCATTTTACAGATGAGGTAACTGAGTCACAGAGAAGTTAAATGACTTGCTCGAAGTCACACAGCTGACAGTTGGTACAGCCGGGATTTGAACTCACGACCTCCGACTCCAAAGCCCGGGCACTTTCCACTGAGCCACGCTGCTTGTCATCCACATATCCACTGTTCCATTCGTTTCTCCTTCCATTTGGAAATGACATTTTGCCGATCTAGCCTATTAGATTGGGAAGTCTTTGAAGGCGAGGATCAGGCCTTTTATCCCTCCTTTTATGGTATTTCTTAAACTCACATTATGTGCCAGGCACCGTACTAAAATCTAGTGTGAATACAAGAAAATTGGGTGGGTCACAGTCGCCGTCCCACACAGGGCTCACAGTCTTAATCCCCATTTTACAGATGAGGTAACGGAGGCCCAGAGAAACAAAGTGACTTGCCCCAAATCACCCAGAAGAGAAGCAATCTGGCCCATTGGAAAGAGCACGCACCTGGGCTCTATATCCAGCTCTGCCAATTGCTTGCTGTGTGACCTTGGGCACGTCACTTACCTTCTCTGTGCCTCACTTCTCCTCTTCTCCCTCCTGCTCAGTCTGTGAGCCCCAGGAGATGCAGGGATTGTGTCCAACCTGATTAACTTGGCCAGTGCTTGGAATGTTGCTTGACGCATAGTAAGCGCCTCACAAATTCCATTAAAAAAATGAAAAAGATGGGGAGCCGTTATTAGAACCCAAGGCCTCTGACTCCCAGCCCACGCTCTATCTGCTAGGCCACACTGCTTCTCTCTTGCGCCCACCCAAGATTTGTGGGGGAAAGTCCTGCGAAGAGGAATTGGTGATGAAAAGTCTGGCTGGTACCGTCTGTCATACTGTCTTGTCCGTGCCCGGAGGGTTGAAGTCACCACGGCCTGGGGCTGACAGCATGCCTTTCATTCATTCAATTATATTTATTGAGCGCTTACTGTGTGCAGAGCACTGTAATAGTAATAATAATAATAATGGCATTTATGAAGTGCTTACTATGTGCAAAGCACTGTTCTAAGCGCTGGGGAGGTTACAAGGTGATCAGGTTGTCCCATCGGGGACTCACAGTCTTAATCCCCATTTTGCAGATGAGGTAACTGAGTCGCAGAAGAGTTAAGTGACTTGCCCAAAGTCACACAGCTGACAATTGGCGGAGCAGGGATTTGAATCCATGACCTCTGACTCCAAAGCCTGTGTCTTTCCACTGAGCCACGCTGCTCCTCTGTACTAAGCGCTTGAATGCTCTAGCCCGGCAGCCACGATAGCTGGGGTTTGGGCTGTGGATGGAGGGGGCCGGGGGCTACTATAGGGGCAAATGTTTTCTCTCTGCTTGCATATGCATTCCTGGTTCCAACTCCACCCTGGACCCCGGGTACAAACGTCTTCCCTGAGTGACCCTCACACCCACATCGGTTAGCCTGCTGGTCCCTCCCCGTTCCTCCCCACCCTCTCACTGGGCCAACATGGGGCTGGGGGAGCGCTGACCCGCTGTAGGCCGGTCCGGTCCCCCCTCTCTCCTCTGACTCCTGGATGCAGTGGCCACGGAGGGACGGCGAGGAGCCGTCAGCCCCGATCTGTTCTCCCACGGACACTGAGGTGCGCTTTCCAGACAGGGCTCCTGTCCCCTTAGGTAAAGCCACCGCTGCCCAGTGGGGGGGTCACCGGAAGACCGGATCCCGGCGACTCGTCCCCGCAATCCTTGATTCCCCACAGAGATGAGGATCCGGTGATGGCATGGCGATCCCGTGGCAACGGCATTCTAACAGTTCCCTCTGTTAGTGACCATTTGGGTCAACGGGTGGGCTCTTCAGCTTCTTTTTTTTCTTCAGTGATACCTGTTAAGCGCTTTCCATGGTCCAGGCACTAGACTAAGCACCGGGATGCGATATGAGCTAATTAGGTTGGACACAGTCCCTGTCCCACATGGGGCTCACAGTCTCAATCCCCATTTTACAGATGAGGTAACTGAGGCGCAGAGAAGTTAAGTGACTTGCCCAAAGTCACACAGCTGACAAGTGGTGGAACCGGGATTTGAACCCATGACCTCTGACTCCAAAGCCCGGGCTCTTTCCACTGAACCACGCTGCTTCATCTTGTTCATGAGCTCAAACAATCAGTCGGTCATTTAATCTGTTGTATTTTCTGACGTCTTCTGATTGCGAATCTAGAGAGAATGAGGAATTACTCTAAATCCATCCTAAGCCCCTCCCCCGGGTAGGTTTTGGGGGAATCAACCCAAAGAAGCAGCATGGCTCGGTGGCAAGAGCCCGGGCTTGGGAATCGGAGGATATGGGTTCTAATCCCGCCTCTGCCACTTGTCTGATGTGTGACTTTGGGCAAGCCACTTAACTTCTCTGGGCCTCAGTTACCTCATCTGGAAAATGGGGATAAAGACTGCGAGTCCCATGTGGGACAACCTGATCACCTTGTATCTACCCAGTGCTTAGAACAGTGCTTGGCACGTAGTAAGTGCTTAACAAATACCAAAATTCATTCATTCATTCATTCGTATTTATTGAGCGCTTACTGTGTGCAGAGCACTGTACTAAGCGCTTGGGAAGTACAAGTTGGCAAAATATAGAGACGGTCCCTACCCAACAACGGGCTCTCAGTCTAGAGACGGGCTCATAGTCTAGAGAATTATTAAATTATTATTATTACTATTCATCTACATCTTTTTGCTGGACCTCCATCTTTCTGAATTGTTCCCCTCACTGCTCCCACCAGATCAGCGCTTAGAACAGTGCTTTGCACATAGAAATAATTATAATAATAATGATGGTATTTGTTAAGCACTTACTATGTGCAAAGCACTGTTCTAAGCACTGAAGCTTAGTTAGCACTTAATAAATGCCATCATTATTATTATTATCTCAATTCTTAGGCTGCAGGCTCACTTTCCCTCCTTGGCTCTTGTTTCGCCTGGCATTGGCAGAACTGTGCTGGATGTGTGGAGTTCTGGGTGCAATGTGAAGAGTTCAGAGTCTCTCATTTCCACTGATGACGTTAGTTTCTGCTGAGACAAAGGCCAGTCTTTTTACAGACACACCCTTGACTGCTGCTGATTCTTTCTCCTGCTTCTTCTTGTTCTCGGTGAAATGAGTTCAGAGTCTCTCATTTCCATTTATGACTTTAATTTCTGCTGAGACAAAGGCCACTCTGTTTACAGACACACCCTGGACTGTTTCTGATTCTTTTCCTGCTTCTTCTTTTTGTTCTAGGTGCAATGAGTTCAGAGTCTCTCATTTCCATTTAGGACTTTAGTTTCTGTTGAGACAAAGGCCAGCCTGTTTACAGACACCCCCTGGACTGCTTCTGATTCTTTCTCCTGCTTCTTCTTCTTGTTCTAGGTGCAATGAGTTCAGAGACTCTCATTTCCATTTAGGACTTCATTTTCTGCTGAGACAAAGGCCAATCTCTTTACAGACACCCCCTGGACTGCTTCTGATTCTTTCTCCTGCTTCTTCTTTTTGTTCTAGGTGCAATGAATTCAGTTTCTCATGTCCATTTATGAGTTTAGTTTCTGTTGAGACAAAGGCCAGTCTGTTTACAGACACCCCTGGACTGCTTCTTATTCTTTCTCCTGCTTCTTCTTCTTGTTCTAGGTGCAATGAGTTCAGAGTCTCTCATGTCCATTTAGGACTATAAACTCCTAACCCTCGGCTTCAAGGCTCTCCATCACCACGCCCCCTCCTACCTCACCTCCCTTCTCTCCTTCTACAGCCCAGCCCACACCCTCCACTCCTCTGCTGCTAATCTCCTCACCGTGCCTCGTCCTCGCCTGTCCTGCCGTCGACCCCCGGCCCACATCATCCCCCTGGCCTGGAATGCCCTCCCTCCCCACATCCGCCAAGCTAGCTCTCTTCCTCCCTTCAAGGCCCTACTGAGAGCTCACCTCCTCCAGGAGGCCTTCCCAGACTGAGCCCTCTCCATCCCCCGCCCGCCTTACCTCCTTCCCTTCCCCACAGCACCTATATATATGTATACATGTTTGTACCTATTTATTACTCTATTTATTTATTTATGTTACTTGTACATATCTATTCTATTTATTTTATTTTGTTAATATGCTTTGTTTTATTCTCTGTCTCCCCCTTCTAGGCTGTGAGCCCACTGTTGGGTAGGGACTGTCTCTATATGTTGTCAACTTGTACTTCCCAAGCACTTAGTACAGTGCTCTGCACACAGTAAGCGCTCAATAAATATGATTGATTGATTGTTGAGAAAAAGGCTAGTCTGTTTACAGACACACCCTGGACTGCTTCCGATTCTTTCTCCAGCTTCTTCTTCTCGTTCTAGGTGCAATGAGTTCAGAGTCTCTCATTTCCATTTAGGACTTTCGTTTCTGCTGAGACAAAGTCCAGTCTGTTTACAGACACATCCTGGACTGCTTCTGATTCTTTCTCCTGCTTCTTCTTCTTGATACTAAGTCCTTACTATGGGCCAGACATTCATTCATTCATTCAATCGTATTTATTGAGCGCTTACTGTGTGCAGAGCACTGTACTAAGCGCTTGGGAAGTACAAGTTGGCAACATATAGAGACGGTCCCTACCCAACAGCGGGCTCACAGTCTAGAAGACATCGTACTAAGGGCTGGGGTCGATGTAAACTAATCGGGTTGGACGCAGCCCCTGTCCCACGTTGGGTTCACAGTCTTAATCCCCATTTTTCAGATGAGGGTAACTGAGGCACGGGGAAGTGAAGCGACTTGCCCAAGGTCACACAGCGGGCAAGGGTGGAAGCAGGATTAGAACTCAGGGCCTTCTGACACCATGCCCTGCTTGCTTTCCACTCTTTACACTGCTACTCAGGCTTGTATGCTTTGCTGTAGAATTACAAGTCTGGGTGATTTAGTTCAGGAGTTCTGCTTCCATGGTTTGTGAAAGAGCCCAGGCTTTGGAGTCAGTGGTCATGGGTTCAAATCCCGGCTCTGCCATTTGCCAGCTGTGTGACTGTGGGCAAGTCACTTCACTTCTCTGGGCTTCAGTTACTTCATCTGCCAAATGAGCATTGACTGTGAGCCCCCCGTGGGACAACCTGATCACCTTGTAAACCCCAGCGCTTAGAACAGTGATTCTATAAGCTCTTAATAAATGCTATTATTATTATTATTATTATCATTATTATTACTAACTCGGTGTGGGCAGGGAACGTTCCTACAAAAGGATTGTAGAGTCCCAAGTGCTTAGTACAGTGCTCTGCGCAGTACATACTCACTAATTATCATTGATCTAAGCAGCGTGGCTCAGTGGAAAGAGCCAAGGCTTAGGAGTCAGAGGTCATGGGTTCAAATCCCGGCTCTGCTGCTTGTCAGCTGTGTGACTTTGGGCAAATCACTTAGCTTCTCTGGGCCTCAGTTTCCTCATCTGGAAAATGGGGATTAAGATTGTGAGCCCCACGTGGTTCAGCCTGGTCACCTTGTATCCTCCCCAGTGCTTAGAACAGTGCTTTGCACATAGTAAGCACTTCACAAATACCAAAATTATTATTATTACTAATGGAGTTTGTTTCAGGGTTCCACTAGCGAACTGGGAGTGATTACCATGTGGGACAGGGACTATGTCCACCCTGATGAGTTTATATCTACTCCGGCGCTTAGTATAGGGCCTGGCACATAGTAAGTGCTCAACAACTACCATTAAAAAAAAGTGGTAGTGTAATTGAGTGATTGATTGCCTGAGCCTTCCCTAGAAGAAGAGAAGCAGCAGCGTGGCTCAGTCGAAAGACCCCCGGGCTTTGGAGTCAGGGGTCATAGGTTCAAATCCCAGCTCCACCACATGTCAGCTGTGTGACTTTGGGCAAGTCACTTCACTTCTCTGGACCTCAGTTCCCTCATCTGTGAAATGGGGAATAAGAGTGTGAGCCCCACATGGGACAACCTGATCACCTTGTATCTACCCCAATGCTTTGAACAGTGCTTTGCACGGAGTAAGCACTTTACAAATACCATCATTATTATTATTGAGAAGAGAAGCAGCGTGGCTTAGCGGAAAGAGTCTGAGGTCGTGGTTTCTAATCTCGGCCCCCCACCACTTGTCAGCTGTGTGACTTTGGACAAGTCACTTCACTTCTCTGGACCTCAGTTCCTTCATCTGTGAAATGGGGAAGAAGAGTGTGAGCCCCACGTGGGACACCGTGACGACCTTGTATCTTCCCCAGTGCTTAGAACAGTGCTTGGCATATAGTAAGCGCTTAACAAATATGAACATAAGAAGGTGACGCCTTTCCTAAAGGATTTTTCCCTCAAAGGTACCCGTCCCCAGGACGAACTTCATGCGTCCCTGTTTCTCAGAGCCATCCTCTCACTCCCAGCACCCTCCTCAGGGCGGCCTTCACATCCTGGTTCCTCAGGCTGTAGATGAGGGGGTTGAGGGCGGGGGGCACCACCATGTAGAACACGGACACCGGCAGGTCCAGCGTGAAGGAGGAGTCTGAGGGCGGCTCGAGGTGGACGACAGTTCCCGTGGAGATGAATAAAATCACCATGGCGAGGTGGGGCAAGCAGGTGGAGAAGGCTTTGGCCCAGCCCTCGGACGCCGGCATCCTCAGCACGGCCCGGAAGATGCGCACGTACGAGAAGGCGATGGAGACGAGACATGAGACGTTCAGAATGGCTGAGAAGACCGTAACTCCGATCTCCCGGAGGCTCCCACTAGGGCTTGAAAGTTCCATCATCTGGGGAGCGTCACAGAAGAAGTGGCGGATCACGTTGGACCCGCCGAAGCCGACGGAGAAGGTGGCGGCTGCGTGCGTGGCGGCGTTCACGGGACCACCCAGCCAGGAGGCGGCCGCCATCTTCTTCTGAGGTCGTAGCGCAGGGGGAGGCAGACGGCCGCGTAGCAGTCGTAGGACATCTCCATAAGCAGGGCTGCTTCGACGCCCGCAAGGCTGATTACTAAGAAGACTTGAGCGATGCAACCCGGGACAGAGATTTCTCTGCGGTTGGTCAGGGAGTCGTGGATGGATTTGGGAACGGTCACGGAGATGTAACAGAGGTCGAGGACGGACAGGTGCCTGAGGAAGAAGTACATGGGGATGTGGAGGCACCGGTCAAGGGCAGTAACGGCGACGATGAGGAGATTCCCCATCAGGGCCGCCAGGTAGACCAGGAGGAACTGCACGGCCTGCACAAGCTGCAGCTCCCGGACCGCCGCGAATCCCAACAGGAGGAATCCCATCACCGCCGTGCCATTGGCCATTTCCTTCCCAGAGATAAGATGTCCTAGCTGTGTAAGAGAGGACTGTTTTTAGCCATTACAAATTCACTCATTCAATCGTATTTATTGAGCGCTTACTGTGTGCAGAGCACTGTACTAAGCGCTTGGGAAGTACAAGTCGGCAACATCTAGAGATGGTCCCTACCCAACAACGGGCTCACAGTCGAGAAGGGGGAGACAAACAAAACAAAACGTGTCAAATCATCACACAGTAAGTCTTTGTAAAAACCTTTACTACTATTTACTACTAAGCTCTTAGTACAGTGCTCTGCACACAGTAATCGCTCAGTAGATACAATTCAATGAATGAATACTATTACTACTTTCTTCTAGTGGGCAAGATCATGGGGACACATATTTGACTCTCCCAAGTGCTTAGTACAGTTCTCTGTGCGTGGTCAGTGCTCAATACATGCCATTGATTGATGACTGAATTAATCAATGGCTGCTTCCCTTTCTAGACTATGAACTCCTTGTGGACAAGGAACATGTCAACCAACTCTTTTGTACTATACAATCCCTGGTGCTTAGTACAGTGCTCTGTACGTAGTAAGGTTTCAATAAATATGATTAATTGATAGCACTCAATAAATACCAGTGATTGATCGATTGATTGATGACACACAGCCGGTTTGAGGTTACCCATTTTCCATTAGACTGTAAATACACCATAATAATAATAATAATATGTTCGATTCACCGGATTTGAATAGTACTTGTGGCATTTATTGAGCGCATACTATGTTCCAAGCACTGGAATAGATAAAGTCCAATCGTGGCTTAGTGGAAATAGCCTGGGCTTGGGAGTCAGAGGTTGTGGGTTCTAATCCCGGCTCTACCATTTATCAGCTGTGTGACTTTGAGCAAGTCACTTCACTTCTCTTCGCCTCAGTTACCTCTTCTGTAAATGGGGATTAAGATCAAAAATCTCCAGTGGCTACCAATCAATCTGCGCATCAGGCAGAAACTCCTCACCCTCGGCTTCAAGGCTCTCCATCACCTCGCCCCCTCCTACCTCACCTTCCTCCTCTCCTTCTGCAGCCCAGCCCGCACGCTCCACTCCTCTGCCTCTAATCCCCTCACCGTGCCTCGTTCTCGCCTGTCCCGCCGTCGACCCCCGGCCCACGTCATCCCCCTGGCCTGGAATGCCCTCCCTCTGCCCATCCGCCAAGCTAGCTCTCTTCTCCCCTTCAAGGCCCTACTGAGAGCTCACCTCCTCCAGGAGGCCTTCCCAGACTGAGCCCCTTTCTTCCTCTCCCCCTCGTCCCCCTCTCCATCTCCCCCGTCTTACCTCCTTCCCTTCCCCACAGCACCTGTATATATGTATATATGTTTGTACATATATATTACTCTATTTATTTATTTTACTTGTACATATCTATTCTATTTATTTTATTTTGTTAGTACGTTTGGTTTTGTTCTCTGCCTCCCCCTTCTAGACTGTGAGCCCACTGTTGGGTAGGGACTGTCTCTATATGTTGTCAACTTGTACTTCCCAAGCGCTTAGTACAGTGCTCTGCACACAGTAAGTGCTCAATAAATACGATTGATTGATTGATTGATTGATTGATTGATTGCTCTGCACCTAGTAAGCCTTCAATAAATATCTTTGATTGATTTTTAACCAGTACTTGGAGGAATGGGTTTGGCCTAGTGGAAAGAGCAACCAATCAATCAGTCAGATGTACTGAGGGTTTATTGTTAGCAGCGTGGCTCAGTGGAAAGAACCCGGACTTTGGAGTCAGAGGTCATGGGTTCAAATCCCGGCTCCACCACTTATCAGCTGTGTGACTTCAGGCAAGTCACTTAACTTCTCTGGGCCTCAGTTACCTCATCTGTAAAATGGGGATGAAGACTGTGAGCCCCCCGTGGGACAACCTGATCACCTTGTTAACCTCCCCAGTGCTTAGAAAAGTGCTTTGCACATAGTAAACCCTTAATAAATGCTACCATTATTAATAATATTATTATTTGGAGTCAGTGGTCATGGGTTCAGATCCCGGCTCCACCAACTGTCAGCTGGGTGACTTTGGGCAACTCACTTCACTTCTCTGTGCCTCAGTTGCCTCATCTGTAAAATGGGGATTGACTGTGAGCCCCCCGTGGGACAACCTGATCACCTTATAGCCTCCCCAGCGCTTAGAACAGTGCTTTACACATAGTAAGCACTTAATAAATGACATCATTATTATCATTATTATTACCACAGTGCTTAGAATAGTACTTGACATATGGGGAGTGTGTAATAAATAATAAATAAATAAAAATAAATAAATAGATGAGCATGCAGTCTAGAGATGCATGGCGACTTCCTGGATCCTTTCAGGAAAAATGTATTTTTTATGGTATATGTTTAGCACTTACTATGTGCCATGTGCTACAATAATAATAATAATAGTAATAATAGCATTCATTAAGCACTTGCTACGTGCTAAGCGCTGGGGAGGTTACACGGTGATCAGGTTGTCCCACAGGGGGCTCACAGTCTTAATCCCCATTTTACAGATGAAGTAACTGAGGCCCAGAGAAGTTAAGTGACTTGCCCACAGTCACACAGCTGGCAATTGGCAGAGCCGGGATTTGAACCCATGCCCTCTGAATCCAAAGCCCGGGCTCTTTCCACTGAGCCACGCTGCTTCTCTGCCCTCTTCTCTTCTAAGCGCTGGGGTAGATACAAGTTAATCAAGGTGGACGCAGTCCCTGTCCCACATGGGGCTCACAGTCTTAATCCCCATTTTACAGTTGAGGTCACTGAGGCACAGAGAAGCCAAGTGACTTGTCCAAGGCAGACGGCAGACAAGCGTCAGAGCCGGGATTAGAACTCAGGTCCTTCTAGCTCCCAGGCCCGGGCTCTTTCCGATAGGCCACACTGCTTCTCCGCTGTGGCCGCTAAACCCCACACCCGACACTTTTCCTGACAACGGATAAAATGGCACATAGAGTTGTCACGTACCAACTGAGAAGGGAGGGATTGAGTCGACCAATCTCGTCTGCCTCCTCTTCTCCAAAAGCCAGAACCCCAAGAGCAAATCTCTGATGGTCACCTCCTCTCCCTTCGATGAGAGGCCGGAACGAGCCGAGCCGTGGACGGGGTGAGATATTTAATCCCTCTCTTGTTGTGGGGCATCTTTGTATCACCGTGCCCACCCCCATCACCGCTTTTACTAGTTGGGGTGCTTGTCTAGGGAGGGCCAAGGAGCTCAGAGACACAGTGAAACCACCTGAGACACTGCATTTCCTGCTAGGCCTTTGCTAATCTCCTGGCACACCTGGAGTTTTGTTTGTTTGTTTTGATGGCATTTGTTAAGCACTTACTAGCGCTGTTTGGACAATCCACTTAACCTGTGGTCCGGGAATTCACGTTCAGGTAATAATAGTAATAATAATAATGGCATTTGTAAAGTGCTTACTATGTGCACAGCACTGGGAAGGATACAAGGTGATCAGGTTGCCCCACGTGGGGCTCACAGTCTTCATCCACATTTTACAGAGGAGGGAACTGAGGCCCAGAGAAGTGAAGTGACTTGCCCAAAGTCACACAGCTGACAATTGGCAGAGCCAGGATTTGAACCCATAACCTCTGACTCCCAAGCCCGGGCTCTTTCCACTGAGCCACGCTGCTTCTCATGGTACATATGTACTCATGGTACATGGTATGTACTTAATAATAATAAAAATGATGGCAT